>NC_092214.1:81857972-81898762 GCF_043381705.1 Parasteatoda tepidariorum
TAAATAACATAGTATCTCCCCTAATAAGTATTCTGTAATGACATATAATATGTATATACTATATCATATTATCTAAAAATAATATAGCGTAGTAATAATATATAATAATTATTAAGGAGAATAAGTATCGAACTTAGTTACTGCTATTTTTTAAAAATTTTTTTATTAATTTCTTAATAAGGAATTATCTTTGAAAATGGGAAAATAAAAGAAAATAAAAATGTTTCACAATACAAGTCGAAGCCGGTAAATTGGTATTGGAAATATAAAGCATTGTGAAATCAAAAAAATATTTCGAGACAAGGTATGAGTTAAAGTTTATAAGGCACTTTGAAAAATTGGGTAATTTTAATGTGATAATTTTATTAATAAAAAAATAGTTTCATTAAAAAAATAGACTATCATATTTTAAAAAGTTTTATTAGATAAAATTTTTAAATTTCTTTACTATGACCTACAGTATTCAGATTTTAGAACACACAACATTGTATACTCAAATTTCATATGAAACACACATTTACGATCGAAATATTTTTTGTAGGATTTAACTCATTTGATTTAATGTTCATTCCTATACATATTCAAGAAATTTAGTATGATTTAAAAAATGAACTTAAAGAAGGATTCAATTTTGATTATGACTAAAGCTCATTTGATTTAAAAAATTGAATCCCTTTATATATAAACCTTTTTAAATAGAAAATGAAAGAGGAATGTATTTACCATATTTTAAAGAGCTTCGTATTTACAACTTCATTTTTCAATTGTAATTGTTCTCCCACTGATAAAAAAATATGGTCATATCTACCAAAATATGGTAAAGTTTAACGTGTTTCTGACTCTACAAGAAAACGCAAATTCTCGGTAATTTTTATCAAAGCGCTTTGTTAATGAATTTGGTAAAATTAACAATAAAATATGGTTTTATAATATGTGATAAAACTTGTTATATGAAGTAGATTTTGCAGCATATAGATTTTTGAACCCCCAATAAATGTTTATTTCAACCAACTTTAACATAAAATACTTTTAACAATTACAACCAAATAACTTTGGAAGGATTTATCTCGCTTGATGCTATGTACATTACGGAACATGAATATACTGAATTGCATAAATTATTTGATTTATCTTTTGTTTATTCAAAGTTCATTGAACACTTTCTTACTTCATATTAGTATGAAATGCAATAACGCATCTTAAAATATTTCTTTGACGATTGCAGAATTAAATCTAATATAATCCATCCAAATCATTTGATCGTATATTCTTTTTAAATTTATTTATCCTCTGCATCTTTAAATTATTCATTTAAAAGTTTTAGAAAGTTTTATGCTCTAACATTTTCCATAATATATTTTTATAGAGTTTTATGGAATCAGAAAGGCTTCGATTAGTACTTTGTGCAATAAACATTTTAATGCAATTAAATAATATACTTAGGCTCTGTTACATAATATTTCTTTACATTTCTATCAAACTATTTATAGTGTTTTTTTAAAATAATCTCTCTCTATTTATAAAATATTAAATAATTTATTATGGTGTGTAACGTTGGAAATTTTAACATAATATTATGAACAATAAAATAATACACTAATACTGTTATATATTTTTCCATTAATTTATTAAAAGCAAATATTTTCGTTTAAACTATGTCTTTAAAGAAATTTTTATTAGTGTTATTTCATTTTAACTTTGGCTCTTGTATAATATATTAGGAATGTTTTAAGGAAAAATAAGTCTTTTGTTTTCGTTCAGTTTAATTTTTTCTATCATTTATTTTTTAAAAACTGTGTTTTTTGTGTGGATACTTTTCACCTATTATATTTTCTGTATTTTATTAAATACCCAAGTTTCTTAATATAAATTAGCATTTTTCAGCCACTGATAATATTTTTTCTATTTTCCTTAAAAAAGTCGACTCTATATATTTAGAATTGAATTCATTAATAATTTTAAGTGCACTGTGTTACATTTGTAATACTTGAGTTTGATTATATTTTACGAAATAGTAAAGGCGATATTTAAGAGATGTATGAGATTTAAATATATTTTGACCTTACCGCACGGATTCGATTGTATAAAACATATTGTGCTTTCATTCTGTTAATTAATATGGTAAACAATCAGATGTTTTTAGTAAGTTTATTAAGAATATAATGCAAATTATACGTATTATAACAGTCACTTGTTAGTTACATGATTCAGAAATTTGTAAATTTTGGTAGCAAAAGTGAAATTTTTTTGTGAAAGTGAAATAAAAATAATCTTAACCACTAATTAATACTCATGTAACTATACACGGTATACAATTTAAACTTTTAATTCTTATTTTGCATATTTGTAATTTTTATTTTCATTTGTTCTTTTCCCACTTACTTCTGTAAGCCTCTTGTTATACATTGTGGAGCATGAGGAGTTGTTTAATAAAACGTAATTAAAAAAAACACTACTCTCTTAAAATGAACGAGTGAAAATAACTCAACTTGAGTGCTATTTAACTCTTTCATCTAGAAAAAACCGGCCTTCTCATCTTGAGTTAAAATCACTCAAGTGAAAGAGTTATATGGAAATAGCTCAATTTGAGTGAAAAAAATTTCACTCAAACTTGAGTTATTTTCACTCGAGTTTGAGTGATTTTCAGTATTACCTGAGTGAATCGTTTTCACTCAAACTTGAGTGATTTTAACTCGTGTTTGAGCGATTTTCAGTATTTCAGTTTGTTTGTAAATTGCATTCAAAATTTTTGCTGTTAATATTCGAAATTTGTGTATTTAGTGGTGCCATCTATCGTAAGCGAAAGAAAATACTACAGTTTTCGTTTAAAAAAATTCCTTTTGAAAGAAAGCCTTAGATAGGAATTTTTTATAATAACGTTCGTTGAATTTAAATATTGAATTAAATAATATAGTACTTGTGAAAGTTTTTGCCGTGAGCATATCGACACTGTGTATCCTGGGATTCGAACTGGCTTCCCGTCTGTCGTGAGATTGACCGATTAACCATCTCGGCTACAGTCCTGTGTCAAGACGGCTTCGAAGAACTAATTAGCTTCATGAGCTGGGTCTTGTTGGCGAGGATAAAGATTTTATTTGTTAAATCAAATAAGGTGAAAACACAGTTAAAAATTTTTTTCAGAGTTAACAGTTTGAATAGCAGCATTTTGTGGTTATCCAATTATTTTGATTGTATACGGTAAAACAACAATTAAATGAATTATTACTTAGGGGAAAGAAACAAAAAACTCAAATCTACAGTGGTTAGGAATTTTTCATAAAAAAAACCTCTTAAGTTACGTCATTTTTCTTTGTAGCTTAATTTTTAAAAGTAAGGAGCTCTAAACGAAGTTTTAAAGTAAGCAGTTTTATAAATATTATGCTCATTTAGGTTCAATTGAAAATATGAGTTATTTTTTTTCGAACAAATTTATTCGTTTAATTTATAAAGCTTTATTTTCAAGCAATAAAAAAGGTATATTGTTTTAAATTGCCTAAATTTTTTTAAGACAAATTTCTGAAACTAAGTGAAATTAATAAATTTTAAGAAAAGACGTTAGAAGCTAAAAAATCTGGATTAAATACCCTTTTTCAAACTCAATTTTGCAAACTCTTTTGATATAAATTTGTTTAAAATGCAAACTATATATTTGTTTTGATTAGAAAAAAATAAGTATAATTTTTGTTCTGCAATAATCCTAGCTTAGTATGAATTCGAATAAAAAAATTAACTAATTAACATTAACTACTTGACTTTACTTTAATATTGTTTTTATCATAAACTTTACTCAACCATAGTTTTTGTAAGTCAAAAAGAAATAAATAATAAAAATGAATGAAAACGACATTTTAAATAAAATTACTAAAATACTGAAATATTTAAATACCTAATTTTAGGCATATTTTAAACTAGTTAAATTGTATCGCTTCTGAATTATAAATAATTACAATTAAATCAAGTATGTATTTTATGAATTTTAACTATGAATATAGATAGCTTAAGTTATTTCCGTTATCAATATATATGTTTAGAATTTTTACCTAATTGTAAGAAATTAATATATAATCAAAAAGAAAAAACATTATAAAAATTTAATATACCAGCCAGGAAAGCAGGATTGAAGACATCAAACTCTTTCAATTTTACAACAATGCAAAGTAACTGCAGTTTTTCTGCAGATTCATCAGAAAGTATACTTCTGAAACAATGACTGCATAATTACTTCAAATTTACTGCAGAATGACCACGGATTTAAAGTTTCAGTTTTTTCTAAATTTATGATTTTAATGTGACCTCACTTAAACTACAGTAATTTTGTAGACAATAGCTAAAAGTTTATTCGAAATAAATTACTGAGAAATAACTTCGCATTAGCTGCAGTGTTTTTACAGTTAAGATTGCACTACAGTAAATTTGCAGTTAACTCTAGGAAAACTACGAAATTACTTCCGTTCTGTGGAATAACTACAGTTTATTTTCAGCTGGGATATAGGTATATAAATTCAAATTGAATTATATCTCATAATAAATATTACTTTTAATTTTGCTCCTATTTTTTTACTATTAATCTATAACTATTGTAAAATTCTAATTTATTTGCATTTTCAAATACTTTAATTAGCATTGTACTTTTAATTAAATATTAATTCTGCATTTTCAATTTTGCCTCGAAAATTGAATTTGAAGAAAAGTGGTAAGAACTTTTATGCTAGCAACAAAGGAAAAATAGTTTGTATAATGTGATAAATACTTTATGAAATAAGAAGATAGTATTAATTCTGAATTCCAATTAAATAAAAGCTAAAAACAGGATAAAAACAGAAAAATTCAAAATGCTGCTTAATTTTTTTAAATATAATATTTTCCACTTTTTCTTTGAATGATATATTTATAATAAAATACATTGAACATCTGAAGATTCTGATTTGAATGAATGGATGTTGCAGATGTGAACTTTCATAAATTAAAGACAGTCAACTTTATTAATAGAAAGCAATTTAAATAACAGCAATTATAGACTGTATGAACAATAATTTCGTAAATATCTTTTATAAAAGAAGTATAGAATGATATGAAATTAATTATCCAGAAATGTTTTGTACCAAAATTATACATCAAAAAAACTAAAACATGGATATAAATTTATTATATTAAAATAAAATGTTAAAACTTTAATATGAGATCTGAAAAAATTCTAAAACTCTTATCAGATATATTAATTCCTACATGCTTTGACAAAGATTCTAGCAGGGAATCAATTTTTTTTAATATTTCATAATCATCCACATTAAACACTTTCAATTTTAATAAATTTTTTTGACAAATAATTTAAAAGAATAGTATATTTTATTAAAAAACGCTGTAAAACAGCTAATTTAAACAGCACATTTAAAATAAAAGTATTTTCAAAATAAAAACAACAAAGTATATCTACTTACTGAAAAGTAAAACAGCGCCTTCTTCAGAAATACCGCTGTGAACTAAAAGTTGTTTTAATTCTTCATAATTCAAAATATTAAATGACATATTCTCCAGAAGAAAAAAAAATTAAACGTAAAATGAAAACGAAGACATAATCTACTTAGATCACAGAACATAACAATTTTATTTAAATTTATTATCGTTTGCTTTTTAAAATAAAACGATAGAAATTCCAGCTTATATCTCGCACACAATTAAATAATAAATAAATCACTCAAGTTTGAGCTAAAAGCACTCAAATATTGCTTAATAAATACCACTCAAGTTTGAGTTAATGCAAAGCAAGAATTTCGCTCAAATAAGAATGTACTTCACTCAAGTTGAGTTAAAAAAATTTAACTCTTTTTTGAGTAGGGGAAATAACTCTTTCATTTTAAGAGAGTAACTAATATTCCTTACTTATGAAATTAAACACATATTTATTAAATTGCAATTTAAAAATAGTAGTTAAGTTAGTAGTTTTAAATTGAAATTTTAAAGATTGCCTGAAGAATGTAAATAATCTGAAATACATTAAATTTAAAAAAGCTATGTCGAGCGATTTTAGTCATCTTTATTTATTCAAAAGAATCCTTCAGCTTAATTGGCAAAACTTTTAATTGATGTACTTTAAAAGTTCTGAATGTTGCATGGAACTATTTCAAATTAATAATTGATCATTTTAAGTTTGACTTACATTAAGGATATTTATCATTTACTGTATAGCATTTTAAGAGTTAGTTAATTACCATTTCAATTAGGGATAAATGATACTTTTATGTCGTTATTTTAGCCTATTTATTGAATGTTGTAAAGACAGATGGTTTTTCATAATACTGAGAAATTCTCTAAACCTGAAATAAATATTTATAATAAAAAATTCAAAAGTGCGTAAAGCAGTGCACACAATAATTAAAAGAAAATACTAAAAATATTACAATAAAACGAAATGAAATCTCATTTAGGGTAAAAAATTTTAAAGGAATAAAATAAATATTGAATTTAGGATTCGATTCAAGGAGGTGATGAAGATTTTGAAAGAAAATTTTATAATAGTTTTTAAAACAGTTTAAAACAATAATTATCATATCACTGAAAATTATTTATGAAATTAATTACAATTATCAACAAAAACATATTTTACAATTTTAGTTTTACAATCTTTGACTTGAAAGAGCAGGGCATTGTTTTTCTTAGTGAGTTAATTTCAAAGCTTTGTGTTTCACCCTGAAGGATGTGTGTTGCAATTAAGTAATATAAATTATTTTTTCAATAATCTATCTTCCAAAACTTTACAGATTTTGACAGGTTGTGAAATTTTTTCCATGAATTGATACTATAACTAAAAAAAATTATCAGTTTTAATTCATGATGTTTTTTGAAAGGTTATAAAACCCTTGAGAGTTTTATTGCAAGGAATTTTCTTGATCTAATATTTAGAAATGGCAATTTATATGTATGCTGCGAAAAGAATTCCGGAATGTTTTTAGAAAATGATGGCCAATTAACGTGCTTAATTTATATCAATTACTTTTCTAACAAAAAAGCAGGAAACTTTTAGAAGAATAAAAGAAAAAATTCCAGCTAAAAGTCAATAATGTTCCAGGAATTAGCGTGGAAGAACTCAGAGACCACCTTTCTACGAGTTTGCAATAAATCAGTAATAATCAGTAATCATTAATCTGATATAAATCAGTAACTTTGAGTTATAACTGAGTTGTGAATCTTTAAGTCATATCTAACAGTGGAATGTTACTCAGTTGATCTTGCTATCTAGCGGGAGAGATTGGTAATACTATCCTTCTTCCAGTGAGTAATAACTAGAGATTGGTAATACTATCCTTCATCTTGTCTTCCAGTGAGTCTGATGGTGAGTATCATATCTGTGGCGCTGCCATCTATGTTTGCTTGAGAGAGTTGGGGTTTCACGTAGTCTGGGTTATTTATTTGAGGCTTTTATGAAGTAATAACTTCTTATGATTATAAGTAATGGAAAAAAATATGTTGTATTTACTTTGGGAGTGAACTCCCCGATTGATTGACTGATGATTGATCGCGTGAATGACAGTTTAACTCACCAGGGCACAGACTTTAGCCACTCGACTATACAAAAACATCACATCATATGCAAAAACTTCACATCATATATAAAAGTGTTATCACTAAACTAGTGCTATCACTTTTAATTTGTAAATTCAAGAAACTTTCGCAGATATTTCCTTTCACTAAGTATATAATTTGTAATGAATTTTCACATTCATTACGGCCTCATTGGTATGGAAAGTTCAATAATTTGCTGATTTTTCACTTATTTTTTCATAATTTTGCCAACGTTACTTAAAAATATGGTTGTCCTTAGTTGTCCCTTTTGAGATTTTATATATTTAAGCAAACACTAACGAAAATTATTAATTAATTCATGTTTAAAGCTCTTTTAATCCCACATAGAGTATTCCGCGAAGTAATTGATGATTTTTAATTCAAATCTTTGTTACATTTGAAATAATAACCTTTAACTTACGAGATTAATTTTAAGGATCAGTTAATTACCTTCCCAATAAAGAATAATTTAAGGTTATAATCTTTTCGAAGAATTATCATATTATGTAAAAGGATTCTTAAAGCTGAAGTGATTTATTGAAGAAGAAGCCATTCAAGGTAAGTAAGGAATCTCTTAAAAGATACAGAAAAGATAAAGAAATCAAAGAGAGAGAAATGTGAGAATAGGGGTGGAAGAAAATCGGTTTCGCAATGCGGCTTGTGTAATGAGTATTTTCATTGAAAGTGCGTTTTGGGAAGGGAGGGACAGAAAACATAAATGAGTGTCATGGGGTGGAAGACTTTTACCTGTGATTTTTGATGCAGATAAATCTTCAGAGATGCTGCACCCAGAAAAGAAGTTGAAAGGCGCGGATTTAACGGTGCGGAAATGTTCATTCGTGGTTCTCGAATTCAGTGTTCAGCGTCGCGGATAATTGCGTAGGTATACTCCTTGTCATATTTTATTTTTGATGGTGTATGATGAAAAGGATCCGTTCCTATGCTTAAGAGATGTTGTAGGGGGATTAGAATTAAGACACGTTGTTGACAGTTTGAAGAGGAATAAAATCACGTAAGCTTGAGATGTCTGGGTTAACATTTTTCGCTTGTCTTAGTTCGGGTAATTCATAAAGTTACCTGCTAGCTTTGATAATATAAGTAGTTTCTAAACTAAATCATATATCTTCAATAATGTGAAAGAAAGGCACTTCTAAGGTTTTCTATTTTGATTCAAATAAAAACGAAAATTTTTATTGAGAAATACATTCTGAAACTACAGTTTTAATTTTTTTTTTAACAGTGTGAGATTTAATGTATTTTTATATATAGTAGTTGACTGAATTTTTTTTCATAATAAAATGACATTATGAATAGTGGTAGAAATAAATTCAAGCACTTTTCTGCAGATTTCAAGTATTTTACCATGGATATACGTTTATTAGTGCATATAGCAATAACGATGATTTGAATTAAAGTTAGAAAACAAGGATTAAACTCTATATTTTTTTACCAAAAAAAGAGAAAAAGAGTAAAAAACTACATAACTCTTTAAATGAATCAAATATATACATCTAACTTTAATTCATCTAATATTTGAATCTGAATCTAATTCTACAGTAATAAAGGAAACAAAATATTCTGATCTATTATAATATTATAAATCTTAAAGCGGGATCTAATATCATCCCTAACTTTAGATCTAGTAATCTAGCTCTATTATATCTATCATATAGATTAAATTTCGGGTGGTGTTTATTTTATGGTTCTGTTAATCGGTGGTATTGTCGTGTCTTCATTTTGATTATTCATTTAAAAATCATTCCATGATCAAATTAAGAACATTCTTTTTGAAATTCTTCTATAACCGAGTCATTTGATGAAAATTTCTTTTTTCACTATGTAAATAAATATACTCTTTAAAATCCACGAAAAATCTTTTGGCTTCCATGTGTACATGATAAGGCCAATTTTGTGACGGATTCAAAAATTTTTGTTCATTAAGAGGAATGAGAAAATAAGGTTTTTACTTTCGCAACAACTAGTTGTTGCTCAGTGGGTCATGGAGGTTTAGATTCCACAATTTTGAGAACAGCATGTTGTGGCCGGTTTTACACACCTGCCATCTTTACTTCCCAGGCAGGCTGGTGTCCTTCATCTTGAAGCTGGCAGGATTTCTGGCCATCGCTGAGGCTAGAACCCCGCAGTAATAAACAATCACAGCTCAGTGCCATTGTGGATCATTTTGTTTATAAACGCAATGTTCATGGAATCAGAAAGTATTGCAAGTTTTGTGCTTGATTCTCCTTTTCTTCTTGTTGTAGTTTAAATAGAAGTAGACCGTTTGTTCAATTATCCAACTTAGGTGGGAGGTTAATTAGCACTTCCCTTTCGTAATTGGAAATCTTGCTTCTAAAACTTTCATCTGTCAAGGTTTGTTCCAGGTGAACAAACTACACGTATACCAACTGCCGAGAGCATGCCAACTTAATCAGAGAGCTCGAAACTTTTACTAGACTTTACAATAACTTGAAAATAACCTGAAAATGGAAACCAGGAAACAAATGAATGTCATAACTAGTAATTTTTTTTTCAAAAAAATTCTATCTCGGGGATGACAGTATTGATCTTGCCAATCTAAAGGCTAGAGCCGTGGAGGCTCAGGGGATAGAGAGCTCGCCTTCCATTGTAGTTAACCGGGTTTGAATCCCATCGATGGCTGGTCGATATAAGTTCCGCATCTGGCTCGCACCGACCACAGTGCTAATGCAAATTATCTTCAGTGGTAGACGGATCATGGGTTAGAGTCCCCTTCCCGTCAGGCTAACCGTGGGAGGGTTTGGTGTTTTTTTCTCCTTGTAACTCAAATGCGGGTTAGTTAAAAAAAAAGCCCCCCACAAAAGCAAATTTCGCCCAATACTTGATCCAGGAGTTTATTTTTTTGTCTTCTGGAGATTGGGAACAAAATTGCAAGGCTACAGATTTAAACATTAGTAGACGTAAACCCAAAATTAGGTCGGCTGTCCAAGGACTGTTATAAAATAACATAAAATAAAATTAAATTCTAATTTTGAATTACTAAATCTTTTTTTCATTTTGTGTACTCAAATTCGATATATTTCAAGTTCATCTTTTTTTTAAGTTTAAGGTCTCTCTAGAAATCAATAATCACTCTCTCGCTCTTCTTTCTATGCAAATAGGACATTGAAAAGTTTTTCACAAAAATAGTGAAATTTATTTTGGTCTGCCTGGCACTGCTCACCTAATCAGGGCTACATGGTGCTCTATTTTTCCTTTTCCTAAACGATATTTTTTATTGTACTGCGTTAGATCTATCAATCTACAACAATTAATTGCCAACAAATATGTAAAATTAGACTTGGATCCTTCCCTGACTTAACCATCATTTACTACTTTGAATCTCTAATTACACTATTGCCTATATCTTACCTATAATTTACACAGAATAATTATATGCATAAAATTTAAAAAGTGGAATGGTGCTTATTTTTTCGTAATTTTGAACCACCTGAAATGAGATTTGCTTTCATTACAACTTTTTTCTGTCGGTATTCGCATATCTAACTTATTTTTACTTATTTGACCACTGTGTTGCTACCTAAAATGTCAAATAAGAATTTTAATAGCGCCAATCTTCCTCGGATCACATTATTTAAAACTTAGACAATTTTGCTTTGCTATTTAAAGTAACTATTACTGGAAAATTTCCTTTTATTAAAGTGTTTCTTTTTATTCAAGTGTTTTCTTTTAATTTTAGAAGAATACCTTATTTAAAAGTTTATAATAAAATATTTGAAATTATTTTGAATTGCATATTTAAATTGAGTGTTTGAAATTGGGATTTAAATCTATACTTTATTATCAATTGTTCGGCAATATTTGTTAATCTTCCTTCTGAAAAAGTAATGCAAAAATTTGAATTATAAAATTGCCAAATAATTTTGCATATTTCTAGAAAAGTGTTTAAAGAACATTCGGATATCAAAAATGCTGTTGATGCGGTAATTTATTAAGCTATTTTATCAATGTTGAAGAATTTTAATTCAGTTGAATTCGTTAAAGAAACACTTAAGAGTAGAACTTACGTAAAAGATTACTAACGTTTTAGGAGATGAAGCATAATATTGTTGTAAATATTTATTGAATTTGCATTTATTTAAAGTGTGAGTAATTGCCTTGTTTTAACATATAAGGAAAGTAAATAAATTTTCTAGATTTTTGAAATAGATTGTCCATCAACAACATACACGCGATAAATTAGACTGATTGCTAATATTCACGGCGAGGAAATTTTGAATTTTGTATTGTAATTCTTTAATTGTAACATAACGTTATAATTCTTTACTTGGTAAATTGTTAAAAGTGCAAGAAATTTTACGTTTTTAACGTACGAACAAAACTTGTAACTTCCTAAATATACATGCTAAGCTTTTAAAGCAAAATATCTACATTGGGCATAAAAACGTAATAATAAAACATGCCTAAAGTTCCAGACTGATTTCTAATGTTTCCTGGAATATTGTCCGGAAATATATTTTTATAACAATTCCTCAATGGTCTTTAAACCTTCTCATTACCTCGGTTCACATATGTGAACCATCGATTCTTAGCTTCTGTGATAAAATTTTTAGTTTTATCCTCACTGAAACATTCGTGGATGTTTAAGCTTTCTGAGGATTCCAATAGATTCAGAGCATGTAAGTTATTTGAGTATAATTCTTCATAAACAGAAGTGATTTACGTTAAATGACTCTAAATTCACTTAGTAGAAACGTAAGTATTTTTAAATATTACATAATTCAGTAGTTCTGATAATGCTTATATTTGTTTGACTTAGTAGTTCTGTGACCTGTATGAAGCGTTCAAATTTATATTTACTTAATATTTAAAAGTAATACAATCAAGAATATGCAAGTCCATGTGTATGTACCTTAGTACGCAATGCGAAATTTATGACAGCGTAGCAGTCAAGTGATATCTCTTAGTATTTTAAGTATTTAATTTTATATCTATTTAGTAATATTTTAAGTTTTTTAATTTATTGCTTTATATCAAGATACAAGTATAAATTACAAGTACAAGTAACTTTCAACATTTTATGTTTTTTTTCCTCCATAATTTGAAAATTTTACCACAAGTATTAAGCATTTTTGATAATTAATGTATGATTCTTTACAATAATTATTTATTTTGCTTGCTTTACATAATTAATATAAACTTGAAACTGAGATTTAATGCAGTATTGCAGTATTAATGCAGTAAAACTTCGTATTATTTAAAATCGATTTTTTTCTCTAAATAATTATTAAATCTATTCATCTTTGTATTTAAATAGACCATAATTTGACAATACGCATGTTTGCTTCTACTTTAGGTGCCATTTAACGTTTGAAAAATTTATATTCATTTTCTTTATTGAAATGCATGATCCACGTATGTATATCTAAAATTATTAACCCCTGGCGATATATTTCATATTTTGTTTATCTTATTATGATTTATGAAAGTGAAAGAGAAATTCGGAACTATGAAATAATTTTTTTGCTAGATTCTATAATATTCCTACAGTGAATAGGTTAAATGTCTCGAAATTAAATCTATATTGAAAGTGTCAGTAATTTTTTGTTAATTTTTATTACCAATTTCGTTTTGTCGTTATTTCGGTTTTGAAAATGCGCAAAATGAGCAAAAATAATTCACCAATAAATTATTGTTGCTCATTTTTTAATTTGGGTAGTAAACTCAGAGTAAAGTGTACTAAACTCTAAAATATTCTTTACTTAAATAAGTTTTCTGATAAAGATAGTTTTGAATTTTTTTATTTATAGAACCAAAGTAATAAAAATACGCCATCATAACTAATACATCCTTAAGAACTTTTATTACATTAATTTTTTATACTTGTAAATTAGAGTATAAAAATATTTTTCTAATGGTTGAAAAAAGGAAAAATGTGATTTATTCCACCCTTCTTGTAAACTTCTAAACTAATTATAAGAATTTTTTTTCTTCAAAATTTAGGAGTTTTTACTTCACAAGAGAAACATTGTTGAATAAAAAGTAAGTTGCCATGGTAACACTCTGTCACTATCTTTCTCAGTCAAAGTAAGTCAAAGCAATTTCCTTTCGGGCTTTCTTAGCAAACTCCTAAGTCTAAAAATTTTTTCAAACTTTTAAATGAATGAAACGTTTCGTTCTGAGGGCGAAACTTATAAAATATTTGGGCAAGAATTGTATTAATAAAACTGAAATTTATACAAAGCTAGTTTGCTGTAAAGAAACCTGTCAATTTAAGTTTAGAAAAGCTTTTACGAAATTTATTTGTTGTTTTCTTTTTCCAAACAAATGACAAGAAATAATTGACATTTACAGTTGACAAAGAATTTCAAAATAAAATTGCTATTAAAAAATGAATTATTCTTTCGAAAATTTTCTAGAATGATGATAAAAAATTAACATATATGGCTTTTAATATTTTGAATGAATTATTTCTAAAAAATAAAATAAATAGGTTAAAAAAATTAATGTGTTAATTAAAAAAAAAAAGAATTTTTATAAAAGAAAAGCAAAAGTTTTATTGAAATGTAATTATGGTATGTAAAGGTTTACTGAAAGTGTTTTATTATTTATTTACTTATTTTTTGTCTGAGTTTATGGTGCATGCATTACTACACATTTATTTACTTACATCTCTGTCTTTCCAGTTATTTTTTTTTTAATCAAAACATTAAAATTACGGTAGTTCAATTCACGTAGCGGTTGTCTGCCAACGTGCTTCCTGCAATGAGATGAAATGGAATCTCAATTAGAATTTGTAAAAATTTGTGGTGTTTCTGGCTCTATGGTTACACCAAAAACTCGACTATTTTTACCGAAGCTCTTTGGTAATGATTTTAGTAAAATTAGCAATGAAATATGGTTTTATAATGCGTGATAAAATTTGGTAAATGCGGTTAAATTTTGGAGCTGGTCTCCCGCATTTCCATCCTGATTCAATTGAGAGCCATCAGTATAGACATGGAACCACTTAGGTTGTGGGTATTGTGGGGTGAGTTGTTATCGTCAATGTCAACCTTCATCTATGATAAATTACTCCATCATAGAATCGAGTGTCTTATATACTTGTGAATTGAAATTATATTTTTGTTGAGGTAGATACACTGCAGTACTCCCCCACTAGAATTGAATCTGTGATAGAATTCAATAAACGGATACCACTAGTTGATTCGTTACTGGTTTGTGAGAAACCGGGAGAGTTGTATTAAGATCACCGTACTTTATGAGTGCTGATCGTGAGGGCTGTATTAAGTTCAGGGTAGTGGTCACTCTTGTGTTGCCTTTAGCAGTCGAGTGTATACGTTATTCATTGTGTGTGATCGAGTCCGAGTTAGAAATGGTGCTAGGGGCCAGATATCGACTCTATCACAAGTAGCAAGTCAACTGTACAATGTGAACCATCCAACAAGGTAGGCGTGTTCTGATCGAAGTGGGCGTTACTGCCAAGATAGACGTGTTCAACCCGAAGTGGAAGCTTCTGTCAAGGAAGGCGTGTTCATATCACGTCCACAGGTCACCAATGTGGGAAGTGTTGTTAACGACGAATGTCAACCTTCATCTTTGAAATGGTTCCCTGCACCATAGAATTGAGTTAACATGTCTTATATACTAGTGAATTGGAATTATATTTTTGTAGTGGTAGATACACTACAGTATCTTGTATTTATAGTTTACAAGGAAATGACTTTCAACGAAATGACTTTTTCTTTTCGGTTCCTTTTTTGGTACTACTTGAGTAAGATCAGTATTACCTTTCTTCAAGGTGATTAAAGAATCGAATGGAGAAGGTTTAATTTCCGGATTATCAGAAATGTTAAATTGTTTTTTACTTTTCACCACTACTAAAAATCCAATTTAATTTGTGTTTTTAGTTTTCTGTTGCAGTTACTGTATTTTCCTCAGTAAATATTTGCAGGAATTCGGATAATCTTTTCATGCAAACACAAAGCTTTCTGTTGAATAATCACTTCAATTGGCTTATTTCTAGTGAGCAGTAACATAGCATTAATTGGAGTAGTAAAATTTATTTATATGGAAATAAAATCGAAATTTGATGACATAAAATTATTAATTGATGAAATTGAAAATTATTAAAGTGATGACATAAAATTTTAGTTAAAAAATTAAAGATTTGAGTTCTATTGCTTTTTGTCTAAACCATCATCAAGGTTAAGAAGCTTCTTCTTTATTTAACACAAAAAAGGGCTAACTTTAAAAAAAAATATTATCATGAGGATTTTGTCTGAAAATATAGCTCTAGATTTCTCACATCTTATCAGCCAGGTTCACAATTGCAAGGTTATGGAGTTGAATACTAAGGCTTGTACAACTTCTATAGAAAATACGTTTTTTTTTTGTGGATTACTTTACTGATTCATGGAAATAAGATTATAAAACTTGTTCACATTTTTATTTAACAAATCAAAATTTGATATAACAAAATTTCTTAGTAGTAATTGAAATGGAAAAAAATATCGACGTGCTTTGAAAAGCCACACATGACTCTCTGGTTCGACAATAAGAGCTTAAAAGAAGCAGAAGAGGTTCGAAGCAAGAAAATGCAAAGTTGTTAACAGGAAAATAGAAGGAAATTATTGGGAAGAAAATTAGAGAAATAGTGGAAGCAGAGAAGTTGGTGGTGAACGAAGGAGGCAATTCATGGCAGAATACTTTTCTATTGCTCAATGGAGGAGATAAATGTTTAGAAAATCATTCTTTAAACGACTCGATGTTTATAAATGAAACAAGGCTCAAATAATTAAGAAGAGCTGATATGTCAGGAATAGAAATAATTTTGGCGCTATCGAAAGTAAATTTGTGCAGGCGGTCCCAATGAGCGACAAAAGATATAATTGTAGCTTTTAATGATGGGGGTGTTTTTTATTTTTAATTATTTTTATTTTCAATTACTTTTATTTTTATTTTTAATTATTTATACTTATTACGTTTTGGAGTATTATTCATTTCAACTATCTTATGCTTTATTCTAAAATATATATAACATTTGCAGCTATCCAGATAAATGATATTTTTAGAGAATGAGCTTCAATATCTAAAGATCAAGGGGGAAAAATCAGCATTTTTCTAACATAGTGAAGAATCATAAAAAAATTATCTAGAATATTAATGGATCGGAGTTATAATGATATGTTTTTTATATTAAAACCACGAAATAAAATTCGTTTTATTTTGTTTTTAGGCTCTACAAATGGGAAGAGAAACTTGTATGATAAACGCCCTAAATTGAAAAGAATGCAACTTCTTATCAATTTTTACTTGGTTTAAAATAATTAAAATTTAGCTCCATTTTTAATTTAATGCATATAACAAAAATATTTTTCATTGCTTATTATGATTAAAATTTCAAAACAATAGGCTTCTAGTAAGTGAACATGATACCTAAGTCCAAATCACGTCAAATTAATGAATCATTAAATATAAATGCGCCATTAAATTTACTAAGAATTATATGCTTTTAATACAATCTTACTATATTTTCTGAAAATATTCTTATCTTAATATGTTATTGATTCTTCTTCTCAATGTCTGAAATAGTAAAATAAACTTAACACAACAAAAGGGATTTTTGTTTCTTTTTTCAAATAAAAAGATTAGCAAATAGAAAAGACAAGTATATAACTTTCTCTTTTAAATAAAGAATAATTAACTGTAGCGTCAATGTCCCTTTTCTGATTTTTTTTCATTTAAAATACGAAGCTATTAAGTGTGAAGACAGTCATTAGCAAATAAGGATTAAGTTGTTGTTGAGGTTTCTTTATGATTGTTTTACTCTATTCTATTCAGATTTTTTTGTTTCAAAATAACAGAAGAGCCATTTGATGCTTCGTAATTTACTTTGATTTACTGGGATTAGTTGTTTTACTTTCAATGAAAATGAAGGAAAAACGTTTTTATTTGATAAACTTGACGAAATTAGCAACTAAATATCTAACTGCAAACAACAAAGTTTTCTCTTTGTTTCAACACTTGATACTTCTTGAAAATCTGGTTAATTTTTTTATGCTTAACAATTAAAAAACCCTAACTTTTAAAATTTAAAATATTTATTGAATCATGAGCTGAAGAAATCACCAGGTAAAACATTTACTTATTAAATGCTTCTTGGATTTGCAAAAAAATTTATAATAATTGCAAGTTGAAGCGAATTAGTAGTTACTATTTTTATAACACAAAACTCTAAATCACTCTCCAAAATTTATATTAAATAGATCTAATTTAACCGAACATTTTACATGTCTTTATAAAAATTTAGATATGACATAAAAACTCTTTTTAGCTCTGCAAATAATTTCAAAATAGTCTGGCTTTGATCAGTTAACTAATATAGGTATTTCTACTGCATGTCAACAAAAAACGACTTATTTACATGTACTGGTTGGCAACAACCAATTTGTAACCAATAACGAAGCTATTAAATTTATTTTAAATTGTGAGCATATTCTATTTTTTAAAAAAAATCTCAAGGAGAATTTTCTCAAACTTTAATTTAGCTTCAGATTTGTTTCTTTTTTTTAAATTTATTTCGTAACTAATTCTAATTTCTCTATTTAGTTCTAAAGCTGCAGTTATTTAGCTGGGCAAAAATGAGCTGTTATTGTTGATGGATCTCTATTTTTGTCGATTGGGCGTTTGGTTAAGGTTTAATTTATTAAGAGTTTTGTTTTCGGATTCATTAGAAATATTTGTTTTCGGATTTATAAGAATTATTTGTGCACGGATTTATTACTATTGTTTGCTTACTGAAATATTATTATTTGCTTGCGGGTTATTATTATTATTAATACTGCTATTCATAAGAAATGAGCATTAGTCGTGCTGTTTCTCTTTTTAAACACAATAAGAAGCATACTCGAAAAGCTAAAGAAAGTGTTGATGGCAGTTATAAAGGACGCATCATTTAAAGAATGTGTAGGAGACGTGCCGTCAAATATGATTAAACTGTTGATGTTGAAGAACATGACATCAGTTCCATGAGTGTAATGAGTAGTTTCAGTGTTGTTTACTTCAGGGCAAATAAAAAAAATATCTTCTGTGAAGTATACTAAATGTTGCCATGATGAGAAAATCAAATTGCAAGACTTAACAATTATACCTGATTTGCATTAAAATTTGCTTTGCGATAATTCAATAAAGGCAAGAAACTATCGGGATTATGTACATGATATAATGCTACACATGCTTTTGCATAATTTGAGACACAGAAAAAGCCATCTCCTGAGAACAGACCATGTTGTTTCTGCATTTGTGCCCACTGTTCTATTATGCTTAAAAACGTAACAGCACGGCTAATGCTCATTTATAATGAATGTAGAGCGGAAATGAGAGCTACACTCCACTTTTAGGGATGATGACTTCTCTTACTACACTGTTGAAATTTTTATTCTAAAATTATGATAAAATAACTGGCAGCTGTCTGTCCATCCGATTTACGGTGAAAAGCATTTTTTTCCTTTATGGTTTTGAAACCAGTTACAAAAAGTATGGTTATAAAACCATGAATACAAAATTATACCGGTTTTTAACCATTTACAACTAGCATTTTTCAAAATCGTAAAAAAAAAAAGAATTATTAAACTAAACATAGGAGCTTGGCTTTTCGTAAGGTAATGGACATTGGAGAGTGCCGGACACTTTAAATTTTTCATGTGTTGAAGGGAAGGGAGGAAATATTGTGGTGTCAACACTAGGACTCGAACTCCAGTTCTACCGGTCGTGAGATTGACGATAAGCCAGCTCAGCTATGATATGTACGCAGTTGCAAAGAGCTAAGTAACTTCATTAGGTGGTTCTAGTTGGTGCGATAAAATTCTGGTTGTTTAACCGTATTAAGTGAAAGCAGTTAATAAACAGTTTTCTCAAACTTAACAATTTGATTACCATTTTATTTAAGGTAATTTGACTGTTTTGATTAAATATGGTAAAATAACCATTCAATAAATTGTTATTTAACCATTTTTTCCTAGAAATTTCTAACAGTGTATTGTGCTATGAGATGAGTGCTCCACCTTACTTTGTATCAATGTATTTTCGTTTATAAGATGAGCGCTACACTCCACTTCCTCAGTATGGATGAGAGTTCAACCCCACAGATAAGCTTTTCGCAGGGATGACGTAGCATAGCTCTTTATGTAGCATGGTTTAGACTACACAAATGTTTCTTAAAAAATATGGATATTTATTTATTCTCAACCATGTTCAGTTTTGAATATTTTGGCTCTCACTTTTCAATCTGAAACAAGTTTTGAACGAATTTCATTGGATTAAGTAAAAAAAAAATCACAAACTGTCCTCCTTCATTTTTATATGTATATGTTCATTACGTAGCATTGTTAGGACGAAAAATTTTTTCTTAAAAAAATTTAATTCATATTTTTTGATAAATGTGAATATTTTTGAAAGAATAGACGCTCGTTTTTTTAATCTTAATAAAGTTTCAAATGAAATCCTCTGTGCAAAAAATTATTAAAAATTCACCAATTCTCCTACTTTTCGCAATTTATACATATGCTCATAAAACATCTTTGTTTGGAGTAAACAAATCCCTCTTAAAACTTTTGATTACTTATTTCTCGACTCATATGGGTATTTTTAGGAAAATTGAAGCTCACTTTGTATCAATTTTTTAAATGATTTCTTCGATGCAAAAAAATATAAAAAAAATTTGCAATGCATCCTTCATTATGTTAACTATATTAATGTAGCATGATTTGGACTAAATTTTTACTTTTATATGCATGCTCGTAATGTAGCACTGTTTGGACTAAAAATTGCTTCTTAAAAAATTGAGTACCTATTTTTTGACTCATATGGGTATTTTTGAAAACAATTGACGATCACTTTATAATTTGAAAGAAATTTAGAATTATTTCCTCAATTGCAAAAAAATTACAAAAAAAATCGCAAATTGTCCCTTGTTACGTTAATTATACATATTTGCTCTTACCGTTAGTAAACAAATCCTTCTTTGAACACTTATTTCTTGATACGTAATGGAATTTTTAAAAAAAAAAGATGCTCACTCTGTAATTGGAAATAAGTATCAAATTAATTCCTCATTGCAAAAAAAAAATTTTTTTTTAAAAGTTCACAAAGTGCCCTCCATCATGTTAACTATATACTCGTATATACTTTTAACATAACATGGTTTGGACTAAAGAAATGTTATAAGAATTTTGGAAAAAACTGCTCTTACTTGGTAATCTGAAATAAATTTCAAATGAATTCTTCATTGTAAAGAATTATAAAAAAATTCACCATTTATCTTTTATCATGTTATCTATATTTATGCTCTTAATGTGGCATGGCTTGGACTAAACATATGCATCTTAAAAATTCTGTAATTCTGTGTTCTATATCTATTCTATATGTTCTATTATATATATATATATATATATATATAATAGAACATATAGAATAGATATAGAACACAGAATTACAGAATTTTTAAGATGCATATNATTTATGCCTTTTTTTGAATTAAAACAGAAATTTTCCTAGATAGGTAGAAGTTTTGTTATTTAAATAAAAAAAAATGGGCATACCAAAAAAAAGTTTATTCGAAGTAAAAATTAAGTTCTTAATTTAGTTTTGTCAGTTTCACAATAGACGAAGTAATGAATTTAAATTCCTTCCTTTATTTAGAATTCTTTTCCAGAATGAAATGATATCCTCCAATGTCATGGGAAAGAACATGGAAGCAAATTTTTTTTATGTAAAATATTTCTAAAATTCTTATGAATAGTTATTTTATTTCTGTAATTTAGTTGATAGTTTTAGTAATTCACATAATTATTGTGTAGTCTTTGTCAGGCTAAAATTTTATTACCTCGTTTAGTTAAGTTTAGTCAAATCAGTTAAAATTAGTTAAGTTTAGTTTAGTTGAGTCTAGTTTAGTTAAATTTTATTACCTTTAAGGTGGTTTTAGTTTTAATTTTGAAGCATTTGCATGTTTTACTTAGGTTTAAAATTAAAATGTGATTTTCATGATTTCTAACAATTTTGTAATATTGTTTTTAACTTATAAACATATGCAGTATCCATAATAGTTTCATAGAAGTTGCTGTAGTTTACATTATTGGAAATTTATTAACTGTTGAATTACAGTTAATTTTTCAGTCTAAAATTCATTTAATAACCTACACCACTAAAATTGAGTATGACTATAAACATTGAATAACGTAAGGGTAATTATTCGAAGAAAATAGAATATACAAGCATTCGAAAGTTGTGTAACCTAGAATCTGATAGCCATTTGTATCTTTCAACTATGATACAACCTGTTGGCGAAAGTGCTTGGCGAAGCAATGGAAGTGCATAATAGCCACCGCTTGCAACCTAATGAGGCAGTTAATTCCGTGTATCGATCGAAAAGGAAAATAAAGAATATGCTTGCCAGTCTGAAACCAAATAAACTCAGTCACCACGTTTTATCGCTTTTCCTACTTTAAAAAATGAAATCGTTTAGAATAATTTTTATTCGAAAAGAGAAATTTGAACGAAAAACACTTTTTACTGAGACTGAATATTCAACTAACATTTTCTCTTTTGAAATTCGAACAGTTTGAAAATGCTTTATTTTTGCCTCCACCTATTTATTAAAAAGAGTAATGGAAGTTATTTCATTTCTGTGTTTGAAATGCAATGATAAAGCCATTTATTAAATATTATGTATCATTCTATTGTAAGCAATAAAAAATTGGATCATTTTTTTCATTGGATCAATTGATTATTACACATTAATAACTTTTCTTTAGCCCGTAAAAAATTGCTATTTATTAATGATGTTTATAATTATTTTATACTAATTTATAAACGGTTTTGTTATTTTCTTTTATAAATAGAAATATTTTCCTATTTCTTGTAATAAATTTTTAAAAATATAATTTTTTTATTTAATAAATGGAAGTACATAATTTTGTTTAGTATCTTCTAATAAAAGTTATGAGCTTTAGGTCATTTTAATAAAAAGCATAATTTTCTTATTTTTCATTTTATTTTATCCTTGAATATTTGCTAGAATATTTGTATTTCTACATACTCTTAGGCATAATTATCTCGTTATTTCAGCTAAAAACATGTATCCTAAAATTTAGCAGTTTTGAATTATTTATTAAATGTTAATAAAGTTGAATAAAAAAAGACGCGTAAAAATAATTTTCTTAACTTTTACAGTTTTGAAGAAAAATTTGAAACTGAATTTTTTGATTTGTTTATGTTTTTAATTCCATTTGTTTGACAATTAGAAAATATAATGCTTTAAATCGAAAAGGCATCTTAATTATGAATATCTTTTAATTTTTTATACAATATTAAATAATTATCAATCACTGACAATTTGGTAAAAAGAACAAAAATATTTGAGTTTATATTTGACAAACTAATTCTGACGCTATATTTTGATAAGTTATGCAATAGAACACTATTTAATAATAAGACAATATTGTTTTAAATTAAAATTAATAACCATTGCTTTATTTTGAATCAATAATTAAATGCTGAAAAAGTAGAAAGAATTCTTATTTTTGCTGATTTTAGAAATTTTTTTTAAATATGTTCCCTTAAAATACTTGAAAAGAAAGAATAAATTTATGCTTTGGTTCAATTTAATTTCAAAACATTTATCTATACACACTGCAAAACATTTTCACACTTTGATTTTATTGAGTGTTTTTGCTTCCATATGATACACAAACTGAGCATCAGACCAATTAAGCAATTACCTAACAGTTCAAGAAGTTTTAACATGGTACTGGGGTACTTTAACAATAATAGTAAAATTATCATTTGAAAATAAAATAATTATAAGTTTCCGATACTAAAATATAGTATTTATATCATATATAGTACTTATATCGCTATACATATAATACTATAAACATATATTTAAAAGGAAAATAATCAATCAATTTTAAAAGGTGTGAAATAATGCAAATTAATTTCTGTGAAAATTAAAAGAGACAAGCTTGTATTTTTCTAGCCTATTAAACCTGAGAATATTCAACAAACTGTAAAACACATCCTTAAAAAACATTTCGAAATTTTTCCCAAAACGACTATGAAATTTTAGTTTTTGTTGAAGGCATGATTAATTCAACCAAGTTGTTAAGTTAGGTTTGAGGTGTTCAATTGTTCAACAAATCATGACTTAATAACGTTTCTTGATTGATATTCTTTAGACTTGAATCTAATTGATACATTACGGAAAATTTTGAAAAGTCTTTTAGGCTAGATGACCTGTAGGAATAATAGGCATGATAAAAAATGCTGTAAAGTTCTAGTCCCACGATAGTAAAATCAAAATATGTACACTAATTCATAGAGTCAACGCCTTAAACGTTCTCAATAGTTTAATGTTACTAATAGAAGACATTTATTGATGCATGAAAAGGACTAGCATAATTAATAGCACTGTTGTTTTAAAAGGAATGATTTTTTACGTTGAGCATGTTTCATATTTATGAAGCAAAGGAAATATATTCCAAAAACTTTGCATCTGGAGCCCTTAATAAATTAAATACTTCCTTGCATTAAATTTCTTATGTTTGCTATTTAACTCCTACTTGTTACTGACCGTTTCAGCTAAATGCATGCTAAATACATGTTCTTAATTATCTTAAACTATTATTATTGTTCAACATTTTGTATATGGGAAAAATGGTTGGATAAAACATCCACTTCTACGCGAATTTTTTTTAATAATTATAATTTGTTATTTTTAAGTAATTATATCAAAACATAAAATGGTTTATTAATTTAGTCTAATAAAATTATGTGTTGAAAAACAGTTATTTTGAGAACACAAATTTGTTGGGAAAAAAACAACAAGAGTTTAAATTTTAACTTCTTGATTTCAATGTGCCGAAAATTTTTGTATAGTTTTTGCAGGTCTAAATTTGTGTTCGCCCAAAAGCATTTATAAGCTTAATTTTATAAAATATGTTAGAAAAAAGAAGTCTTTTTCCACTACTTATTGCGCAAACTAAGGTTTTTCTTACAAAAAAAGAAAGTAAATTCATCGTTAATGTTTGTCCAAATGTTTCTGTGCACGAAATATGATAAAATGAGAAATGGTAAATGAGATTTTCTCTCAACATTCCGTTTTCTTTAATATGACTATTCATAAGACAAACGTCTTAGTAAAGAAAAAAAATCCGCTCCATTAGTTAATCAAGAACTTGACGTGACTTCATTTTGAAAGAACAAAAGCGAACTTTAACGAGATTAAAATAGAAGAGAGCAATCATTGCTTGCATTTACAAGTCTTAAACTATCCAATAATTTTCATTCAACAACCATGTTCTTGGATATCATAGTTGGTCTTTAATTTTGACTTAATTTGTCACAAAATTTTCTTCGAAACTTTATCAAAAATTCAATAACTCATTTTGAATATTCACTTAATAGTGTCGTTTAATGATTTTTCAAGCTAGATTCGAAACGAATTTCTTGAAAAACAATAAGCAAATGTTAATTTAATTTGGCTATTTATATATCGTTTTGATGTATTCAGCAAATATTTTAGTATTTAGTACTTAATATTTCAAAATAAACAGAAATTTATGCCTTTTTTTGAATTAAAACAGAAATTTTCCTAGATAGGTAGAAGTTTTGGACTGGTTTTGATTTCTGAACTGCTGGTTAGTTGTTTAAAGATGTTTCTTTTTTTAATATTTTTCTATTCGGTTTAATAATATTGTTAGTTAATAATGTTGTTTCGGTTAATAATGTTGTTTTCTAGTTGATAAAATATCAAAAAAAAATTTGATCGTATGATCGGATTTTCAAATACCCAAGATACAGTTTTAATGGAACACGCTTCGCAATTGCAGTGCAATGATTTTTTATTTAAATTTTTTAATTAGTGAAAGCAGACAAGTTTCGTTATCAGACATACACATAGTCTTTCAAAGTAAATTCTTTTTTTTTGACGAATATAAATTTTTGACTCTCAATTTGTAAAGAATAGTTGTATTCTGGATTAAATATTGTCAATAATTTTCTTTAATTGAGCTGTCAAATATTTAAACGGCATAGTTTTTTTTAAATTTTTTTTTTCAGATTTCATCAAGTTTCTGGAAATATTCAAGTAAAAAATTCGGTTATCTAAATATAATTTATGAAAAAATAATTTATATTTACGTCTTTATTATTTTGCATTATTAAAAGCAATAATATTCTAAATCATTTTAAGTTGTTAAATGCAAATATAAATACATTCTAAATTAAGGAAATTTTAGAAAAACAAAATCTAAATTTAAAAGAATCGGTCTAATAGCTCCCGCAAACAACTGGTATAAGTTGTTTAGTATTTAAACAGAAAATTACTATATGGCTTACTATATTAACTCTAAGATTGAAGCAACTTTAATTAAGCATATTTATTGATTATTTTAATTTCAAATTTCAAGTAAAATTTTCGTTCGTTTAAGTATTAATATAAAATCAAATCAATGTTTGTTTTAATTTCTGATATTTTATTATTTACAGCTGTAAAGAAAAAATAGATTCCCCAAAATAAATTACCGATATTTGTTCATCTATTTAAAGCATACTCTTCTATTTTTTTAATGAATAAAAAGCAATAAATAACAACCGAGTAAATTATTTATAAACATTTAGTTAAGAGCAGGAAGCTATTGTTTTTCGGTATCTTTAGCTATTGTTTTACGGTATCTGATATCTTTAGAAAATTTCCTTCATATTAAGATCAATAATCAACTGCAGAACGAGAAATATTACAGCATGAAAATTCTTTTGTTCGAAAATGATGAAGGTTCATTATTTAACCCCTTAAATATTCGATTAACGCAATATGCTTGTTCCACAATACACCTTAATGAAAGATTATTCTTTCGATGGAAGTTAAATGAACTAAGACATATATTAAAAGAGATAATTATATCTCAATTTTACTGGATCAAAAGATACAGAAACAAAGAGAAAAATTAGTTTTCGAAGTGATAAAAATATTATATTCGTAGAAAAATAAAATTGATTATTAAGATAATTTGATTTAATTAGTGTTTCATAAAGTTTTTCTTTTTAAACAGGATTGTAATTAAATAAATTTACTTTATTAAAAGGGAATTAAATAAAAAAATAACAAAACTTAAATATTTTGCTCATTCTTACGCCTGAATATGAATTTTTTGAACTTTTCTTATTGTCTGATTTATTTTTACATTTAAATTTTTACGTTAGAAAATAATGCAATAAATATTTCGTTAAGAATCCATAAACGGGAATTTAGTTAATTGGAGACATTCCATCTTAAAATTCAAGGAAGCATGAAAAAGTTGTTTACCAAAAATCTTATTCTAATTAACAATTGCCATATTTAAAGACAGAGTAAAAAATTTATTTGTCTATCCTGCAGTATAGAGTAGAAAATATCTACGCCGAGAAAAAGTATTTTATTTTATAATCGTCGTTGAACAGCTTACCGAATGTTTAGTTTGCGACTACCAATATTCAACTTCGTGTAATTTTGAACCCAATCGAGAAACCTCCTGGATCAAGTATTGGGAGAAATTTGCCGTCGTGGAGGACTAACCCGCATTTTCGTTAAATGGTGAGAAAACCTCCCATGGGCAGCGTAATGGCAAGGAAACTCTAACCCGTCTACCACCGAGGATATTTTAAGTTAGCACTGTGGTTGGTCATAACCGGGTGCTGAATTCGAATCAACCAGCCATCAACGGGATTCGAATCCGTTTCACGTCAATGGGAGGCTAGAGCTCTATCTCCTGAGCCACCACGGCTCTTAGAAAAAGGGTTGTCAAAACTTCCAGAATATGGTACAATTTAAATCGTTTCTGGCTCTCTATAAACACCAAAGAGCTGGGTATTTTTGTACCAAAGCGCTTGGGTAATGATAAAATTTAATTTTATCATGATACTTTAGAAAATAGCAAAAAACCATTTATTCGCTTTAATTTACTTTTCAGTTTCGTATTTTTTACTAAATATGAGGTGAGAAGAATTATAGTTTTGAAAACCAGAATTTCCGATAATATGTTACTATATAAATGGAAAAAATTACCTAATGAGTGGAATAATTATGGTATATTTTGGTTTTATTATCCAGAATTACATTTTTTGTTATCACTAATAAATCTCTGTATTGGCTATCTTGGCAATTCTAGGTAGAACTTCAATTTAAACCATTACTATAATACCCCAAAAAATGCTTCTTTTATGCTTTTGAAAGTTTTAAATAAGAAAGATCCCGACTGTAAAGTAAGTTGGTATGATTGTTTTAGGACTTATCGACTCTGAGCGTTGATTTTTGTCCAAAATGACCGCTCCAGTCATTCGAGTATTAAACTTAGCGAAAAGCTCGAATTTCTTAGTGAATATATATCAAAAAAACTGCTAGTACCGTAAGGAGCTCATTCGTTTTCTATAAATCATTCAGTAGCTTTGTTCTTTACGTTTCTTTATTTTCTACAACTAGCTTCGATACTTATTTTTTCTTAATATGAAAATGGCTCCGGCAATAAAAATAGTATGTTTAATTTTGTTGCGTAAATATTCAAGTAGTACAAAAATTTGAGAAACAAAAATATTAGAATAACTAATGCAACTTTAGCACATAATATTACTGCTATAGCGTTCGTAATTAACATGGACTTTTTTAAAAGTAACAAAAACGATTTTATCTACACCATGAAATGCTTTATCCAATTCTTTGCTAGCAGCCAAATTTGAAATCATTCAAATACGTTCTTGAGAAGTCTCATAACATGCACGAAGAAATAAATTCTTGTAAAATTACAGTACTGGTAAAAAAACATAATTTTCGTAATTTAAACCAAAACATGCGGTATTTGAAATATTCATTTAGTAATTTTTTTCTGTTTGCATTACCAAAACATTCTGGTTCTTAATAAACTTCTGGTACTTACTAATGTGTGAACATTTAGTAAAAAAATATAAAACTGAAAAATTTGTTTAAATGAATTAATGGTTATGCTCTGAGGCAAAAAACCATTAATCAAAAATTTAAAATCATATGGTCTTATAATCTGTGATAAAATTAAAAATTTATGTCACAGATTATAAAACCATATGTAATTGTTAATTTACTAATTGACTTCGGTGATAAGTGTCGAGCTTTAGGTGTTCCTAAAGAGCCAGAGACACTGTAAATTTTCCCATACTCTGGTAGTTTTGATCATACCTTTTTTTTTTAGTGTCCATTTATAACGTAGTAATGTGTACTTCATAATTCAACGAAATATGTACGAGTTTTAATTAAAAGCATGTGTTTTATATCACATTGACTTCTTGCATAAATTTTGGGACATGTTATGCCTCAATTCATTCTTTATTTAGAGTATTTTGAATTAAATTAGATTATTGTTCATTGCCTTATTTTCATTTGGCATAAATTTTAGGGAAAATAAATCGGAACATATAAAAAGTAGAATAAAAAAAATTTTTATTTCCAACAAAAGTTTAAGGTATAAAAAAAATTAATATGTTCTACTAATGATACTTTTATATCTACTTTTAGGAACTTTGGTTGATGATTTAACATTTTATTTTATATTTACGTTTATCTTGAAAAGTGCGAAAGCGTGATAGGAATTATCTTGTTAGGGATGTTCTACTCAGACGTTCAGCGATAAGTCCATTTTTATGGTTACGGAACTGATAGACAGGTCTAATTGAACTAAAATGAGATGATTTTTTGAGTATGTTTAATCGGCAAGTAAGTTTGTCTTGTAATTAATATTTTTCAATGTGTATAAAATTTGTCGCTTTTCGTAATTAAGAGGGTATTTTCAAAATTATTTCCATAAAACTGCTTAGTAGAAAACATTAACGAATTGTCATACAATAAATATTCCAAACATTCATAGAATATTTAACCATGGATATCCTATATACATCTAGATATTATGATGCAGCCAAAATATTCGAATCTTAAATCTAAATAAATTTAAAGCGTCGAAATTCACATCAAATGTTTTCGTTTGAAATTCGTGTAATAGTGCTTTTTAAGCTTTTCCACATTTAAAAATGATTTTTAAGTATTCTAGAAGAGAAAAATATTTTTGCTAAAATAAATACTATAAAGCTTCAAATTTCGACATATTTTTGTGGGTTTTTGTTTCAGAAATTAGAGCTAGAATATAATGAGTTGAATTATTTAATATTTAGAGCAGAGGTAACCATAAAGTTTCAAAATAAGTTAAAAGTCTATCTTTCCTGCCTTGACTGATTCATTTAAGCTTTTAAGTGGACTTGCAAATTTCTTTGAATGCCCAAAAATTGTACATTAATAAAGAGTTTAGTTGAATAAAAAGATTAAAAAAATTAATCTTGAACTATTATTTAAAAAAAAAATCATGGAAATAACATTAAGATAAGCACAATAGTTTCGAATTGTGAAAATATGTTTTAGTATTTATAGTCAAAAAGGGAAACTTACATAGAATAATTAAATAGCACTATCCACCACATAAAATCGAAACTACAGGAGTTTCGCGTGCTTAATACACTTCAAAGAATGCTCCTTTTTTGTGATTGAGAAATAGTTTCGGAAAATAAATGATTTGGAAAGAAAAGGAAAAAAAATTAATTAGAAATAAAATAATAATAGAAATAGTTATATGATGTAATTTTAAAATTACGAGTTTTAATTCCAATTAACACAGTATAGTCATTTCTAAAACATTTCACAAAGAATGGCATGCGTATTATAAGATCTATTACAATTTCACTAAAGAAAAAGCTTTGGCTGTCTTAAAATTACCAAATAAAAGGTAGTTTTCTTCTGGAAATTTAGTGAGAAATAGGCATGAAAACTTCTTCTGGAAAATAAGGCATGAAAACCATAATTTTTTCGCAGTGTAATAATTAACTCAATTATTGATAAAGCCTTTGTAAACAAAACGTATCTAACTTCCCATTATTGGATAATGAAAATGCTTAATAATAAACCAGACAATTGAAATTTTTTTATTAGTTACATAATGGATTTATAAGCCTATTTTAAATAGCTGCAAAATCTTTATCCTTTAGCTTAATTAAGCGGCATTTTCAATTCTTGATGAATGCTTAATACTCGTATACACCTAGAATATTTTAATAATAACGGTTTAGTTATATATATATTAAAACTACAGCATTTCTTATCTTTTGTTTTAATGAGTATGTATAAGAAGATATCAGCAATTACGCTTGTCTAATTTTCTGCTATAGTATTTGAAAAAAAAAGAGAGAATAATTTAAAAGATAACATCTTAAATTGCGTAATTATTTCTCAAAATTTAGCAAAAAAGAGATAATAATTTCGGACAAAGAGAAAGACTACATTTTACTGTTAAAGATGGTTTTGTTTGTGGTTTTTGCTCTTTTCTCTGGAGATTAATTTTGTGTAAAATGACAGTTTAATCTTGATATTTATTTAAGTTACTTTTTATTATGATAATAATTGGTTGACTTTTTAATTTTTTGAAGTGTTCGATCGCCAATTTGCTGTTGCAAGACCTAGAGGGCTTATATAATAGGTATAATATAAACCGTTCAGATCTAAGTATTGAAAAAGTTTTTACTATTTTTCACATATATACACAAATCTTAACTTTTAACTTTCTATGTATAATTAATACTATAACTTGAAAACCGTTTGGACATTATTAGAGTTAATTTATAGTGTATAATATTTTTTTACTTTTATAGTTTTGAAACTGCTTACAACGAGTATGTTTAAAAAACCATTGATGCAAAACTATATGTTTTCTTAACCATTTACAGATAGCTTAGTTTCAAAACGGTTAAGAAATTTATCTTGTCACATCATTTAGGGCTTTCGTTAAGTAATGGGCATTAGAGTTAGGTTCTGGTTGAGTTGTGTTTTAAAAAAAATGAACAGTGGAATGCGGATTAATTCTTTTATCTGGTTGTTTCATCTATTGTAAGAGATGGGGAATACTAGACTTTTTGTGTTAAGCAGCTGTATGGTGCTACCATCTATGCGTGAGTTAGATTATCATATTGTAAGGTCACAAAAAAGGAAGTGCGTTGCACTGGAAACTCTCAATGTGTTGAAGGGAATAGAAAAACTAATTTGGTAGCAACGCTGGGACTCAAACCTCCATGAGTTCGTGGGTTTAATTCCCACCGGCCGAAGACTCCCCGTGTAGTAAAAAACCGTCGAGTCCTCCATTTTCTCATTGCAAGTCAATACCTCTGGGGGTACAAGGAATTTCCTTGTCTTTTGGATTAGTTCAAAATTACAAGGCTACGGAGTTGAACATTAGTAGTCGTACACCCGAAAATTGGGTCGGCTGTTCAACGACGGATAAAAAATAAAATCATAGGATTAACAGATTAGTCCTCTGGGCTCAAATAAATACCTAGCTTCAACGAACCTTTCATTAGATCGGCGTACTTGGTACGATGATAGTCTGGTTGCTTAACGAATTTGGTGAAAGCAGTATGAAGGGTTTTTCTCAGTTTGAATATCATGGTATTTATGGTTATTTGACTGCTTAGTTTGAATGCGGAAAAATAACAAAAAATTTTTATTCCACCATTTGGTTCAAGATATTTCGAACTGTGTGTTGCTTTTCAATCCAATTTGGATTATTTTCATCACACCAATAATCTAGTTTCCAAAGCTTATTGTAAACTTGGTATTACAAAAAGAATAACCAATCATTTCACAAATAAACAAAATCATTTTTCTTTGAACCGTTCTTCCTTCAAATATTGCACTATTATCCGAATTTCCTCATAAAAAGCCTTGTAACGAAAGGTTTTAAAATAATTTTCTACGTTTTCCATATTATAAAACAAATGAGCATTATCCTCATGATGTTTTTGTTTTGATATTGCAAAATCTTTTTGGGGTTCTGTTATTAGGTTTGTTTTGGCTACTATTTTTCTATACACTTAAATAAAATAATTGTTTGATCTAATATTTTAATAATGATTCAGTTTTCCGTAAAAATCACACTTTACGAAATGAAAAATTATTTGTAGGCTCATTTTGTAAACGTAATTATGTAAATTTTTTGCAGTGACGTTCTTTTTTGTCATTAAATATCACTGTAACTGGATTTTCTTATCTGTAGTGCAAGTTTCGTCGCTAAAATATGAAAATAATAAAAAAAAAACTGCATTTTCCTTAGTTTTTAAAGAAGTGAAATAAAATGAAAAAAAAAAATACTTTTTATACATAATAAAAGCGTGCAAAGAAAAAAGAATGGATATTTTATGAAATATTAACTGAAGTTTTTAAAGAAATGTCTTCCAACATTATATAAAAAACTTTAAAAAAAAAACAATACTTATTAATTGGTTTAGTGTAAAATTCAAAAGCATGCATATTTTATGTGTAATAAAATCAAGAACGTATAAATCTGTTTCTCTGACCTGTTGTAATGTTAATAGAGACACTTACAAGTATCGATTTGAAATAAAGATAGATATAAAACTATCAATGGGCACTTAAAAGCCATTTTTTCGAAACTTTGATTATAAATATAGCGACTTTTCAATTCTCACAATTTTCTGATTATTAAAAAAGAGTGCACTTTCTTATTGATTTCTGGACTTCTGATTGTATCATTCTTCTTAGATTTTGTCTATTTACTATTTAAGACCTGTCTCCATTATGGACAGATGGCATGGTCTGCACCAAAATTGGAGCTGTGGTTTCACGTTTTTGGTCTTAATTTTTTGTTCTAAATAGTATTTTTCATGTGGTTGGCAGGATTCTTCGTTTTTATGGTTGGTTAAATATTAGACTTGGCATAGTTAGCGCTTTAGCTACGGTACTTCGGCTTTTCTGGCAAAAAATATTAATTAGAACAAGAGAATTGTTCTAATTAATATTTTTTGATGCAGATGGTGTCTTGTCTACCTTTTTGTCTATTTATTATTTTAAGATTAAAAAAAAGTTCTTCTGTTAGATGACATAGTTTGCACACGAGTTAAGTCATCTTAAATAGCTCATTGCCCTTAGTATATTTCTTAGTATTTTCCTCATTTCAAAATAGTTTTTCAGACAAACGTTTTTGACAATGAGCATGAAATGAAAGGACTTTAAATCAATTTTGTGACTGTTAGCCAGAAATCTTTTTTAAAAAGCAATAAAAATTGCAATATTTCATTGTTTCTTTTCTTAAAAAAATGAAAAATATAGCTTTGGTTATTATAGGTGAAAAATAAATGCGTAAAAAAATATGCCTTAAAAACGATGACAGAATATCTCTTTGGCACTCGGCCAATTTTTTCCTATTTCTCAGAAGTATTCTGACTTGTACTTCTGAAGTCGTACATTATTCACGTGTATGTGAAAAAATGTTTTACCTGAATTAAGCAAACAAAAATACGTGTATATTAAAATACATAAATAATGCTTATTTTAGAAAGGGATGAAAGATTATATGTTTAGGTCACGAGTTTCTCTTTGAGATGAGAGAAAAAATCTCGTATTTCTTTGGTAATGCTAAAAATAATTATATTTCAAAAAAATATTTTTGATAATTATTATAAATTGTAGTTTTACTATAATATTTATGACTTTACCTAATTTAAACTTCTTTTAGAGAAATTATATAATAATAGTGATGTTTTGACGAAAATTTCAAACTATTTTTGCACACTTTTATGGAAATACCTTACCTAACATTAAACACTCAAGTATGAAAGAAACAAAAACTTAATTTTTTAATATATGGTGAAGGTGGGCAAATATGAAAGTAATAAAGATATTTATTATTTTTTTATTATCAGTACCACTAACACTTCTTAGTTTGATTGCAAAAACATTTAATATAGAACTGAGAGACGTCTGCTATAAAAAGAAGAAATAATAGCATAGTGAAATAACTACCGGTTACTATGCTGAAAAAAATCAATTAATTAACTATTATTTTATATTTGATTTCCGTATTAATAACACTTCTGAGCGAGAATGGAGCAACGCACAGTTCAAAACAAGGAGAAAATGTGATGAAACAAGAAATAGAATGCAATATCATTATGTTTATTGATTCCGGAATGATAACCCTTAATATATGCTTTTAGAGTCCATATCAAAAAATCGAATAAAAATCATTGAATTGTGGTTTATGACTTAATTCTTACAATTATGAAAGTAACAATTGAATTTTCAGAAGATTATAAGATGCAAAAAATTTCCATAATAAATAAACGATTTTATTGTTGAACTATGACACTAAACAACATTTATTGGCATCTAACAATACAGAGCCATCGAAGAAGAATGAGTAAAAAATCGCCGATTCTTGCTAATTAAAAGCAGATTTGACGCAAATCCACTCTGTGAATTGTTAAATCCCCGAGTCCGTTCCATTTTCCGGGCATATGAGACTAGATTCAGCCTGCATTCAATTCAGGGTAGACTATTCTAGGTGAAATATGCTTGCAATCTATTCGTATTATTCACTTCAGCAAGCCTTTTCACGGGATGATAAACGGAAAAAATAACTTTAAGAAGAAAAAAAAGGGCACCCGACGAGAAGAGAGCTTTGTCTAAATCATCATGCGCTTAAAAAGAAGAAATTAGTAGAAGGATTTTTACTAAAAACTGCTCCAATGCCCATGAAGTAGTTAAAATAGATTTTATATGTTTCATCTCACCTTCTTCACTAATGATTCGATTAATTTTAATCATGCATTTGTTTCTTTCTGGCTTAACTTTCAAGCTTTAATATGTATGCATTTTTACTTCATTTTCGACAAAGATTCTATATATATATATGAATTAAGAAATTAAGGGTAGTGATTTAGAAGCAACAAGTTTAAAGTATAAACATCAACAAAATAAGATTAAAAAAACTTAGTGAAGCAAAGCAATAAAGGAAAAGTACAAAATCAAAGATGATCAAGCAAAGATAAAACATACATAAAAATATTAAGCCACAATAACATACCATATTAATGAAACAAATGCATGTCAATCGAAATATAATTGGAAATGAAGAATCAAACAATATAATTCACTGGAACGGGCTTAAATTCAACAGAATAAGAAAATTTACGTAACGTATTAAGAAAGCGTAATAAAGTTCACATAAGGAAGCTACATAGTAAAGCAACGTGGTAATGCAACGCAGTAAATCAAAAAGAAGGGAAGTAAATACATAGACGCAAGTATAATAAGTCATTATAATAAATAAAACATTTGCTTAAAACTGGATATTAAGAATTGAAAAATCGAGCTATGAACCAAAACATGACTTTATGAATTCATCGATATTAAAAGGAAATCTGATGTACCGTTTAATAAGCAAAGACGACTTGAATGGGAAAATAAATAGACTGTCCACGAGGAGGTAAAGAGAAAAACAATAGCATTGGTTAACGATTACTTACGCATTGAACTAAATAGTTATGATGGTGTGGTCTAACAGAAGAATCGAGAGTGTTTTTGTCGTTAGTTAGGATATTTTTCTTATTATTATTTTTGTCTTGAGAGCGCTGAACTTTCTGATTTTTTTCTAATTTCTGTCTACGCTATTTAAGACAAACGTGCTGTTGTGAAAAGTCTGTACATGATATAATTTCTAAACGATAAAATTGTTTCTTATTCGGTAATGTATAAAAATATTACATTATCGAATAAGAAACAAATTTATTTCCCTTTACAAAAAAATTATATATTAGAATCGTTAATCGGAATAGTTTTGAATTTTATTAGTCTTGTTTGCCGCTCTAACAAGTATTTGATATTTATATTAATTAAAAACAGTTTTTTAATGTATAACATTTAAAATCTATGAGTCTTTCTACAACTACAGTGTTAGAAATTTCTAAAAAAACTGCTTAAATAAATATTTATTTGTTATTTTACCATAGTCAAACTAATCAGTCAGATAACCTTAAATAAGATGGCATTCAAACTGTTAATTAACAGTATTCGACTTCCAACGTTGACACCGCAATATTTTCTCCAAACCGTTTATTTATTGTTTTCACCTAATACGGTTACAAATTGAATTTTATAGCACCAACTAGGCCCACATAATGAAACCACTTAGTTCTTTGAACTGGTTACATATTATAACAGAGTGGGCAAATCTGTCAATATCATAAAGGAAGACAGAACGGGAAACGGAAAGTCCCAGCTCTGACACTGCACTATTTTCTTTATTCTCTTCAACACATGAGTTTCCCGCATCCTGCACTCCCAAATTGGTGAACCTGGACTATTGAAATACGATACTCTTATTCACGAATAGATGGCAGCACCATAAAGCAACTGAACACAAAAAGTCTAGTATTTTAAGTTGCGTATTAATAGTTGTGCATCCATGGTTTTTTAACCGTACTAACTGTAAATGATTTCAAAACCGTAAAGGTAAAAAGAGTTCTTTATCGTAAGATTTGTGATAAATTGGATGAGCAGTCTGCAGCCAGTTATTTTAGAGTAATTTTAAAATGAAAGTTCCAACCGTCTACATTAGAATGTAGAACAGGAATATAATATATTTACGAATTTTCTGTAGAGCAAAACAAAAAACTAATAATGTGAACAAACAGCGTATTTCAAGTTTAACAAAGGTCTAAAGCCGTGTTTAAAGACCTTCTAAAGCCTTACTCTATTTGCAGCATCATTAATAAAGAGTAATAAAAGCAAAGTAATTGCAGGGAATTCTGAAACTTTTCAATAGAACTCACATAAATGCCAATCTTAATCAAATTAATTGAATTAGAAGAATTTATTTCAATAATTATTTATCCAAAAAATAAAAAAAATCATCTAATTTTATTAATTCAAATTAAAAACAAAAATTATTCAACAAATATAATTAAACTCCAGATACAATTTTCCAGTTTTCAAGATAAACATAATTGTTGCCATGTGCAAATCCAATCCATGTAAATCCCTGGAAACTAACGAATAAACATTTTAACTTTGCAATAAACGCGATTATGTTTCATAACTAAGAAAATCCTCCAGGCAAAACAAATAAAATATGATAAATGTTATTAAATTCTGCAGAAAGCATTATAATAAATGCTATATTTAACACATGATATTTTCTTATGATCAATCTTTTGATTTATCCAGTTTAATATGTTGTTGACTTGTACATACCCAATTTTTGGGAAAATCCAAGGCAGCAAACCAATCTGATCAGTTCTCAACTTCAGTACCTAAAATTTTTTGCAATTACACTCTATTAACTTAGACTTAGGAAACTTAGAGAAATATATTTTTAACTCATTTATCGTAAGTTAATCGTAATAACGTGTTATATTTTTCTCTCTCCACTTTTTATTAGTTTTTATATTTTAACTATTGCGTATATACATATATATATATATATATATAGATTTTAAATAAAGAAAAGTAAGTATTATTATTGAAATCTTAAAAATAATAAAAATCTAATTAATTAGCAATTAGAAAAAGTGACTGACTACAAAAAGTTATAATCTCACCGTCAACTCACACGATTATATTTGGATATGACGAGATTATATATTTTCATTGTTAATTTTTCTTATTTTTAATTTATTAATTTTCTATTTTTTCAAAGTTTTTTTTTATTTAATTTTAATAATTTTATATTTCTTAAGTAAAATATTTTTTTGTCTTTCTAGATTAATTCATAGCTTAAAATAGATTCTCCTGTTAATTTTATGAAGTTGGAAATCATTTTTTAACAAAAAGCCATAAAAATTCAATATTCCAATTAAAAGATTATTTTCTGACATTAATGGTTAGTTATTCTTGGAAATATACTCATTAAGAAAATTCTAAAAATTCCATCAAGTCTTTTTAGCGTCATCTGTTAAGAAGAATTGAGATGCAAAATTTTTCAGAGATGCAATTATATAAAAGAAAACAGATGCAATTATGTAAAAGAAAATCTTGCAATTAATTTCTTTTCTAATTATATACTAAATAAATACTAAATAAAATGCCATAAGCCTTTTTGAATTTGTAGAATTTTTTCATGATGTAAGTGCTTATAGGACTAAGGTCGCAAGACCCTGACTGGGACACCCTTGTTTTAAGAATTTTCCTTAAAATGCTATATAAAAATTAAAAAAAAATTAAAAAAATAAAAAACAATTTGTATGACGTCTATAGAAATTACTGTTTTTTCACCAGGACTGTTGCGGCTAGGAATTAAGGGTGAGTGGGATTAACCCAGGAGGACCAAGTATCCCGATTGTGTAGTAGCTTTGTTTTCTAGAGGACAAACTTTGAATAATAATTTAACTAGTCAAGATGAAGACCATATTGGCGATTAATTCACGGTGTTCACATAGATAAGTTCGTTTTACTTTGTCAACTCTCGAATATATTCTTTTGTTTTTAAGTTACCATTATTTAATGATCATAAAAGTGTTCCCTGATCATACGCTTACTCAAAATTCATAACCTAACAAACAATAAGGATTTCGTCCAATGATTGCACACTTCTATTTCGATAACTTCTACTCTTGGGGTTAGAAAAAGTACTCCTTTGATGCGTGTGTATGCCGGATGTACGAAAGCAGTGGAGGAAGACTACACCTATGATTGAACGAAGGACCCGGAACAAAATTTATTCCCTTAGGAAAATTTGCCATAGGTTTGCCATAAAAAAATGCCATAGGATATTCTATTGGGGTTTNTTGCCGGCCAATTTTTTTCGTATTTTGTTGAATTTCTAAAAACAATATATGAAGAGTCGTAGTTTTTATATAGATATAAGGAGCCGGCCTTGTGCCTGGGTAACTGGAACTTTCTAGTACATATTAACCTTAACAACAATTATATTCTTTTCAATGACCACCTTTTTCAACAAATTAATGGTATTCCCATGGGAAATAATTTCAGTACTAACATCTGCAATATTTTTCTTTTTCTACAAGAATATAGATTTGTAAAATCACATGTTAATCTTCCAATTGATTCTCTCTTTCTCAGATTCATTGATGATCTATTAGTTATTAATTTTAATGATTTCGATATTCTAGCAAAACATATTTATCCAAATGAATTAATTCTTAATAAAACAAACAATAGTAATTCTTCAGCAAATTTTTTAGATTTGTTATTTTTGCAAATTTTTTAGATTTTCTTAATATTAATGTAGATAAAAATATTACATTTAAACTTTTTGACAAAAGAAATGATTTTAAATTTTCAGTTCCATTGATTTTAACTCGAACTTAGCCAATAAGGTTTTTTCTAATATTATTGCCAATCAAATTTATAGATTTTACAGGAATAATTCTAACTATAACGAGCTTTTATTAGATACTGATATATATAAAAACAATTTAATTAAAAGCCATTTTCCTAGTTCATTTCTTAAATTCTATTTTAAAAATATCTTAAATAACTTGGTACATTAATTTTTAATTTTTATTTAATTTTTCTGTTTTAAAAATGAGCTCTGATTTTTTCAAGGTAGGAACTAACTATGATAAACTATTCCTAAAGCCACTGGACGGAATAGTTTGGATGTATGACCTTTTGTACTGGATTAGTTAAATATTTTTTAGTTACTTTTTAGTATTTGTAGCCTCTTAAAATTCATTTAATTTTAATTGTCCAGTATAATAAACAGTTTATTTATTTATTTATTATTTTTGTATAAGTGGAATGGGCTCTGGTTCGTAAAGAACCACCCCAAATGAATGCAGGTGATACGTGTATACTTTAATATTATGTAAGGTTGTATGAATGAAGGATAAAACCTATAAACGGTTTTCTATTCCTGCATGCAGGCTCTGATTTTTAAATAAGTCACCCTATGAAAGATGGATATGTGTAATCTGTAAAATTATGTAAGGTTTTTTGAATGAAGGATAAAGTCTATAAACGGCTTTCTATCCAATTGTACAGACTGACTTTTAAATTAATTTCCCTATGAATGATTTCTTTTTAGTCTGCTAATTTAATCAATTCGTTAAACACTTTTATTATTATTTCAATTTTTAAATTTTTAATTTTTTCTCATAGATGGCAGCACTACTATTTTACTAAAAAATTTTTTTCTTCTTCTTCGATCAAATATATATTTTTTTTTAATTTTATTTTACTCGATTCAAGCTATAAGCACAACTTCCAATATTTTACATCTTCGCGATTTTTGTTAACTGTTTTATTATTGTACTTTTAAACCTAAACCGCGTTTTAATTCACGCCGGTAAGTTTGATTTCCTTTTACATTTTTCTTTTATTTCATGATTTTTTACAACAT
>NC_092214.1:81900799-81909164 GCF_043381705.1 Parasteatoda tepidariorum
ATATTAAATATACTAACTTTAGTTTTTGTAATTTGTTTAACCTTAAGGCCTTTCAAAAATTAAATTTATATTTCTTTTAAGTGCTTTGAGTTAAAACTTAAGTATTCTAACAATAGCCTGTTTATTACAACCATTTAGAGAAATAATCTTTTAAAATTTCTATTATACTAATTTTTAAACGAATTAAATGATAGCACAAAATGTTTCTTCCTTTTAAGAGTTTTCTTTTTAATGTCTTTTTGTACTTCCATTATTTTTCGATTTTTCATCATTTTTAAAAGTTTTGCCGTTATATGGCATTAAAGCTCTTTAGCATCTACATTATACCGGTAAGGAAGACACTTTAGCGCTAAGTTTAGTTTTTTTACTTTTTTTTTATTGCTATAATAAGCAGCCTACAATGAACCAGGAGTATAATAGGTTTAGATATATGTTTATTGATTTTAAAACAGACTGTCAGAAGTAATATTTCCAGTTACTTGAAACGTTGAATTAGCTCAAATTTTTAATGATTTATTTATTGCATCATTTTCTTGGTAATGCATGAAATTTTAGCGATGTAATTTTAAAAAAAAAATATTACTGTGCATATTTATGTCTGTAACAATTGTCTTTGGATACGTATAATTATGTTTACTGAAATTTGAAATTAAATGTGACTCGCACACATACGTGATACTGGTCAGTGAGTTTTTTTTAAATTTCAGAATAATTAAAAAAAATATTATTTAAGGAACCTATTTCCGTATCATTCTTTGAAAAAGTTTTCTTCGATGAAAATTCTAGTATTCATTATGTAAACACAGGTAATTTTTTACAAGTATTTATTGCACAAATAAAACGATTTTAAGTAAAAAAATAACCAGAAAATATTGTACAGATAATTTCTGTTGAAAACTAAAAGTATTCTAGCGATGTTTGTTAATTTCCTTTACTTGATTGTTTTTCCTTACTTTAATAAAAAATACTTCGCATACTATAATGTTTTTCCCGATGTATGGCATTTCTGGAATGTTAATAAGCATTTCTATAAGGTATCTTATATTCTTTTTCATATATTTTGCCTAAATAAAACAAGACATTTTGTCAACAGTCCTTTATGAGTCAAGGGTTCATATGTGCTTTTATCCAGATAGGTTGCGCATTTTGTATATTTTTTCCGGAATAACGAATCATATTATGCAACTGTTTTCATTACAGACAATAAGACATTTAAATATTAAATTAAATTTAGTTTTTGTTTTATCTATTTGGGGAAGTTTCAAGTTCGTGGCAGAGGTTTCTTTTGGATAAAAAAATAAACATTTGATGCCAATACACAATTTTTCTCTCCACAGGCGATTATGAGTTTTTTAAGGAAAATAAAAATCGACCCAATTTACAGGTTAAACGAACAATGGAAAAGAAGTTATGCTCATCGTATACGGTGATTATTAGACATTATATTAGTCATTTTAACAAATTTTTGCATAGGGGAAATTTAGGATAGATGGTCATGGTTTTTTCTAAATCAAATTGAAAGCATCACTTAGAATAGATACAATAATTATTTTTTCTATATTTCAATTTTTTTTAAATTTATTCAACCTATTTTGACTAAATTTCAGTGATACATTGTAAACAAAATACGTCAAAAGTAGTTTAAAATGAACTTACAAGTGGCCATCTCTCTTTAATCTCGAGGACAGTTTGCCATTCAATACAGTAAAGAATAAGTAAAGTTAAAAAGGGAAAAATAACACATCTCATACAATTAAGTATGATTAACTTATAAAAAATTGTAAGGGATGATTTCAATCATGGAAAATAAGTGAAAAGAATCCATTAAGCAAAATGTAATATCTAGTTTTAATCCTTGACTTTCGTTTTATTCTGTAAGTATTTTAATATTTCTAAACTTTTGACTACATTTTTCAAAGAATTATAGAGCCACTGTAAGAGCTTTACACATATTGTCCAATTTTCCTTTTTAGTTGAGATATTGCTCTAAAGAGTTAACGCAGTAATCTTCATCGTAGCATTCTCAATTCATAAACATGTTACACTGCTTCTTGTGCAACTTCATCTGTTGCCACTTATTATACAATATGGTCTTAATCCAATTCAGAGTTAGTAGAAAAGGATACATAATTTCAATCGTTTAGATTCATAAGCATGTTAAATTGTTTCTTGTGCAGCCTGCCATAAAATATGGGAGAAATTTACGCTTTTTTAATCGTTTCTTTATTTAATGCATGATTTAGCTGAATGATTAATATTTAATTTTTACTAATGCTGGAAACGCATTATTTAAAATTAAATGTTCAGCAAGGTTTAACTTCAAATTTAAAATATATTAAGGAATTTCTATTTCATCACCATAATCATGCATTATTTTGAATCGATTGCTTTAAGTTTTTAATGACATAAACATCATATAAACTCTTTGCCATAAAAACTATCACACCAAAAAAGAGTTACCAGAATGAAACGAAATTTTACTCATGCGAGTACGAAGTTAAAATAAGTTATAATAATATCAATAAATGATACTTTTGTTTTGATTTTTTAATCACTTATATTAACGTTGTACTTGTGTGAATGATGTTTCGTTTTATTCAGACAATTCTTTCGATGTATGTTAAATTTAATGACAATAAGTGTTTAAACACGTAAAAATAGAATATATATCATTTTATTTTTAACAGATATCGCATTAAACATTGAAGTTGGAATACTATGTATCGTTAGATATAAGTTGAGTATACGAAAAAAATATTGAAAATAAAAGATCAAGTTATTATTAATTACTATTTACACGGAGGAATAGCTTAATGACTTCATAAAAACTTTTGTCATTATATGCTATTAAGTGAAAAACTTAACGTATTCATTCGTTCAACGATCGTTGCGTAGCTAATGATGTTTTTAAAAGCATGTTTTTTTCCTACTTTACCAATAATACGTTTGCCATTAAAATACCATTTCTGTTTAGCGTGACATGTACAGAACATTTGCATAGAAATTTAAGGCCATTTCAAAGGCATTTTTTTTTAAAAATAGAATGTACATTTTAAGTTTAGAATAACAGTAAGCGAAAAGTTGAAAAATTATAAATTGAAATACTAAATCTATTATAAGAACTGTCAACAAACTGTCCATTCTTAAAAGTATAGATTCAAGGTTAATTTCTTTTCTTTCCTCTAGTAATAACGGTGGGTACTGAACTTTCGCTTTTAGCCAGAAGTGTTGCTCATTTATCATTACTCGGTGGACACCTGAGAACCAAGTTCAGGAAGTCGACCAACATTACCAATTCCCCACAGCCTCTGACTCTCGTTCTTAGGGTGGGCCTCATTCACACATCTCACAATTGGGAACAGCACCCAGAGAAACATCCATTCGTGCCCTGAGTGGGACTCGAACCATCACCTCCTAGAACTAAAAAGCTTCCACACGGGTTTGACAGCTTCCTCGGATTTTGAAGAGAGTAGTCCACTCAGACTATCTGTAAAGTGAACCGTTCTGCGCGCATTCAGCCATCTTAGTTGACAAACGCATGAGATGAGCTTGAACAACGACGTTTAGAAGAACGATATACTACACATTTTTTTCCCTTCAATTGCCATATTGTGTGTCCTCCAACTAAGTGTGTCCTCTTGGCACATGTTTACCTGATTGTCAGTCTGAAACTACAACGATGCCTTTTAGTTGTTCTGCTTTTAATTGCTGTGGTAACTATGATAAAGGTCCAAAAGTATCTGTCTTCAAATTTAGATAAAACAGATATGAGACGCAGCGAATTTTACGAGAAGATTTTACCCTGACTGCAAATTCAAGAGTAAGTTATATATTTCTTTATTCATTATTTCTGGATTTTATTAATGATTAACAAACAAAAAAGTTAATTTAATGCAATATTTAAAGTTGAATTTAAAAATAGTTTTATTGTAATAGTTCAGTTTCATTGTTAAGAAAGATAATTTTTTATTTACTGTTTTAAACTCACGCCAAGTGTATTCTTATTAATATACAGTATTATTAATAATCAAAGGAATTATATTAGGAATTCCTTCATTTTATGTTCTCAATATGTACAAAAAAAACACTCTTTTACCGTTTTATAAAATTTTTTTATCTTGTGAGTTAACAGCCTGCATCAAGTCGTAAGTGATTAAAAGTAATTTTTTTAAAAAGAATTAAAAGTGTAAATTTAGATTGGAGAACTTAATTATAAAATAGAAACAGTTAATTATTTAAAAACAATAATTTGAAACTAAGTTTTTATGGAATGGTATTTAATGTAAATTATTTTGAAGATATAATAATTTATAATAGTACACATTGTGCAGCTGACATTTTATAATATTAATAAAATATACCCTATAAATAAATATTACATTTTAGTGATTAAACGACTTTTATGTCACTTAGCTTTTGTTAATCGCATTTTTTTCTTGTAGATTTGTGAGCTTCCCTTCCGGAAGGAGGATATCATTAGAGAGAGCGAGTTTTTTGATTAAAAAACTAGACTGATTCATAAATTTCCACTAAATATTCCGAAATTAAAACCCGATGCTGTGCCACCTTCTATTCTTGGTGTACTCCAATACTTGAGGCTAAGTTCATCAAATGCAAGAATGTCTCCAGAAAGTAAAAAGATGCGAATGGAAATAGCATCAATTAATAAAGCGGTGGCTGACAGTTCAAAAACTAAATACTTCTATGATGAAGCAAGACACTTTTTAAATTTGAAAGAACTTTCTATGTATCTCAGAAAGTGAGGAACTATCCCATTTCGAACTTTAGTTGAAAAAGAAAATGTTTTAATTTTATTGAACATTTCTGAAAATTGTCCAGAGACTCTATGTTCTGTATTCATAAATTCAAGTTTTAAATGTACTGCATACAAACATGTGCCCATTACAAAATTCAGTAAGTTCCTTTTCCCTGATTTCATAAAAGATGTTAATGCTTTGATGAAACTATTAAAAGAAATTGAATGTCTTATAAATTGTAATGTTAACGAAAATTATGATGTTAAAAACATATTGGAGGTTTTAACTACCTTACTTGTAAAGCTGAAAAGTTCTAAAGTCTGTGAAAGTAAAATGATTAATTTTATTCTAGAGCAAATAACGTGCCTAAATGTTTCTAAAAATAACCTCCGATATTCTTCTGACCTTATAATTTTCTGTACCCTTTTAAATTCCATATCTCCACATTGCTATAAAGAAACTCTCGAAATTTAATTCTCCCCCACCCTGAAACTTTAAATAGAGTATGTTCCTCAATAAATGTAAATCCAGGTAATGAACAAAATGATAAATATTTTCTCTCGTATGTTAAAAAGAAATCACAATGTTTAATAGAATGAAAGAATTGTAATTTTAATATTTGATGAAATACATTTACAATCTCATTTTGATTATGTAGGTGGGGAAGTTACAGGTATGGCTTCCAATAAACCTGAAGCTGCTAGTTATTTTTTATGGTTGGAAGTTTGCTATCATCATTTAAAGATGTAGTCCAAATATTTCCTGTAAAAACTTTAACTGCTGAAGTTTTACACCAGTATCTTGTAAAGATAATTATTGGTTTGGAAAGGATGCTTTTCAAAGTAATTGTGGTAGTTACTCATAATAACTCAATTAATAGGAAAGCTACGTCTTTTTTTTCAAATCCATCGGAACTGAAATATCTGCATAAACATCCCAGTGATCCAGAACGACCTATTTTTTTGTTATAGACACTGCCCATTTAGTTAAATGTATACGTAACAATTGATTAAATCAAAACAATTGTGGTTGTTGTATGTATTATCCAAAATTTGATACTTTAGAACCTTTTGAGACTGCATGTTTTAATTCTCTGAAAGCCTTATAAAATTTGGAAAGTAATGAATTAGTTAAATATGCATATGGTTAAGCAGTTAAGGCTTTAAAGCCTTCAAACCTTGAGCACCAAAGTATGAAACTTGTTTTGCAAATTTTCTGCCCTCCGGTGATTGAAGGATTGTTAGTATTAGGGGAAAAGAATAAAATTCAAAATTATAATGGCACATCAGAATATATCAAAATTATCTATAAATGGTGGTCGATCATAAACGTAAAAACTTCCAATAAAGGTATTCACCTTTAGAACCTTTTGAGACTGTCTGTTTTAATTCTCTGAATTCTGTCTAACTAAGACACTCTACTTGCGCTTTAATGGAACTTGCGGAATACTGTTTAGATCAACTAAATTTCAAATACTTTCTTCGTGGAAAAATTCGAACTGATTTGCTGGAAAAGATTTGGTAAATATAGGCAACTCTCGGGATCACACTATAATATATCTGTCAGGCAAGTATTTAAAAATGAACATAAAGTAAGGTTGGAAAGCATTTCACCCCTTTATTTAAAATCACAAGAATTTGGGGATCTTAACATTTTTAATGATGATAAAGACTGAGAAAGTATTGATAGTTATACTAATTTGGAAATCAAAGTAACAGTAAATAATGATGAACTTATTGCTTGTAAAGACTTAATGCCTGTTTTAACATATATTACTGTCACACGTTTCAATTAAAAGAATTAATTGTTGTGCTTGTAACGATGTAGTAGTGTCAGATGAATTACTTAATAGTAATGTTTCCAATGAGTGGATTGCTAAATTTGATAGGGGTGGTCTGAAATATCCAGAAGTTTTCTGTGTTGCAGCGTTTTGTTATGCTATTACTAAAAAACTGTTATCACCAGAGTTGGAAAAAGAATTTATGTTTGTAGAAAATCACCGAAAATTTGCAACATCAATTATTATGGATTTTCTTGTCGACGAGGAAATTTTCTTAGGTTTTGAGACTTGTGAAAAGGAACATAGTGAAAGCTATATATCTAAACATTTAATTTGGGTATGCATTGATGTCTTTTTAAATAATTTTTGTAAAAAGCAAAATGATAGGTTAGTTCAAAAGAAACTTAAAAAACAAAATCGAAAACTTAAAACATAACAAAAATAATCCTAAAGGAAGACTAGACTTCTAGACATCAATTTGCATTTATTATAATCCAATTTTTATTTTTAAAATATTTTATTTTAATAAATTTTTGTTCACTTTTTACTAAGAAAAATAGTTTTTCATTATCAATAGAAATTTCGTTTCGCATGTCCACAAACAAGTAGTTGAATTAGTACCACATTAGTAAAATATTTTCCATCATAAAATTTTATGGGCATCTATTTTAATGGTTATTAGAGTTAATCGATCTTGATATCTATAACCTAATGTGTATCAAATTTACATTATCTAAGATTTAAACCTACCTTAAAGTGTCCTATTTGTTTATTACTGTTAGAGTTATAAAATAATGAATTTATGTACATGCGCTAAAATGATATATTTATACTATCAAGTCTCAAGATATTTGATTTTTTTTAATACAATTTTTTCTGCAATAGTTGATTTTCAGTGAGTATTTTTAATGGTTTTTAGGTATTTAAAGGACAATATTTTAAAGAAAATTTTGAGAATAAGAAAAATTTATGTTTTTAAAACCTATGATTGCTACAATATCGATTTTTGATTTTGTTTTGTAAAAATCGCTACTGTATTATTATGTATTTCATTATTTTATATTTTGAGTTGTACATTATTAATCAAAGTTAAGAAAAAAAAGTTTTCCACAGAAATGGAGAAACTATTTTTTTATAGAAATTACTTGAAAGAAATGGAATAAATATTTTTGTTTGAATAATCAAGGCCTTATTTGTAAAAAAAGTATATTAAATCTTTATTTAATAAATTTCATCTGTCACGCGTTAATAATCATTGAAAGATAATTAATTCTTTGGAATATTGTGCATTTTTTACATTTAATTTAAGCTTTAAAATATGGCAGGATTTTTCTTAATTGTTTATGCTTCCATGAGCACCTTTATATCTTAGAAAAATTCCTTATTTATGTTCATGTCAAAAAGCGAATATTGAAATTTTACAAAAATGTTATTGGCTTTCAAAATTGTGTGTAAAACATTTGTGTTATACATAAAAATATCGTACTTTTATTTGTATGTATATAAGGTTTGACAATCCTGATTTCTATGCATAAAAATTTTTTATTTTTTTATAAAATAAAGATTTTCCTACAATAGTATTTGTCTTCGTTTAACAATCCAAACATTATATTCATATATGGGTCATTCTCACGAAAACTGTCATTTTTCAGTTCATAAAATCCCAAATAAGTAAAGTGAAAAAAAAGCTCTGAAACTTTTTAGATTAATTGAAATATGCAATGGCATTATAAAGAAAGTATATATCCTATAAATTGTACTTAATATTTAAATTAATTAATTTTTTAAATAATTAATTTATAATTAATTAATTTATAATAATTAATAA
>NC_092214.1:81910290-81940058 GCF_043381705.1 Parasteatoda tepidariorum
GAATGTTTGTGGCTGTCTTCAGTGTTATATATATATATATATATATATATATATATTCATTATATACGTATGTACTTAACTTGGTTATCGAAAATTTTTAAGTTTAATTTAAAATATAGCTTAAATAAATGTATAGTGTTTGAAATAGGTATTGTTTTTATATTGAATATAAGTAATCGATCATTATAGGAACTTTTTAAGTTTCTATAATCACTTTTATTTCTACATGATTAATAAGTAAAAACTTTTTTTTTTACTTTTTCTAAATGAGTCTAAATGAGTGGCATGTTAGAGCAGTTATAACAGCAAACGAAAGTTCAATTTGATAGCTTTGAATATATTATTGGAGAATTTTGTTTGAAATGCCGCTTAATACATTTGAAAAATATTTGTGTCGGAATAATGATTAACTTTTAAGCTTTGAGTCGTATCCCCGGTTCTAGGAGACTGAATGGAGTCACGTGTGGTGGCTTCCAGTTCTAGGAGGTCGCATCCATTGACTTCGTAATCAGACACGGTCATCTCGCCTTCAACCATATTATCAGTACTTTGAACATTAATAGGACACAAATTTTCTGAAATATTAGTAAAGTGTGCAATTGAACCACATTTCCATTAAAATATAACTACAATAACGTGTAATCAAGTTTATAATAAAAGTGTATAAAAATGTGGCTAAACTAAGTCCATATTAGGTTTAAAGCGAATTTATGGTCATATAGTTTAATATATAATTATATGGTTCAATACGGTCCAAAATTTTAAACATTCTGCAATTATGATGTCTAAAAGTTTATAAAAAATATTATGCTAGATTAGGGTTGTCGTAAGAACCGAAAGTTTGAGTTACTTTGACAACACTCGCTAAAAGGCCATTTGATACAAAATTAATATTTTGAATGTTTCTGCTGAAAAAAAATAATAAGTAGACCCCGTCCCCGAGCATCAAAAATTGAAAAAATTGCGCACTTTTTTAAAAAAATGAACGCGGAAAACGTGAAAAAAATGAAATGTAGAAACAAAAATTTGGGCTCATTTTGCAGATAATGCTTTTAGCTAAAACTTTAATTGCTGAAACGTAATCCAAGAATCAAAGGATTACATGTGTATTTCAAAACCTAATCCGAAAGCAAAAATTAATGATAAAAGAAAAGTGGAAAATTGCTTACATTTGGTAACTATCCTGAAATGGTTTATGCAAGTAGGCATAAATATTAATTTTATTAAAACGTGATTGGCATGAAGTATCAAAATTAAAAAAAGAAACACTTATTTATATAAAAAAAGACCTTGTTTCAGATAATTATTCATTAATACAATACATGGAGACCTAAATGATATCAGAAAAGCCAATTCAGTAATCAAAATGAATTTAATACTTATTAAAATTTTTTAAAAAATGTAGAGTTGAAGAGGTAATGACAGAGTAACCATTATTCTAGCTTTTAAACTTTATTCTTCATGTGACAATAGTTTTGAAAGCACTTTAAATTCTGCTTCAAGATTTATCCCCCCCCCCCACAAAAAAAACCTTTAGCAATTAATAACCACAAGAACCACAAGTGATTTTACCATTTATCTGTCGTACTCACATTGTGCATTGGTGAGATAAGCGTCTTTATAGAATATGTAGTAGCACATTTTTGTTTTTTGTTAATTAGTTATTTTATTCATTTAACAATTTGGTTTAAAAATATAGCACTTAAACGATTTCAAAAGCAAATATATATTTTAATGGATACTAATGTCTTGCTTTTACAAGAATTATGTTAACAATGAAATAAAAAAAAAGTTAACAATTTTAATTTAAAGAAAAAAAAACATGTTCCAATAAAGAAAAATTTGCCTTTAAACGATTAACAACTACGATATTGCTGCTTTTAATATTTCTGCATCCAGTTCCTTTTATGTTTTGTAAATAATCGAAGCGTTAGCTAATTTTTGGTCTTGATAAAGAGCTAATGCAGCCTTTGGAGCATTAGTCGAAACTTTTAAATATGTAATTATAAAGAAAAACGGAAACTTTTTGAAGTTTCTGTTGTTTTTTCTTATCTATTTCAGAGAACTAATTCCCAAAAATAAAAATATATTAAACAGTAGAGGACTTCGGCCCTCCTCTTATCATGCTGTATGGCAGCTGAAAGAAATTTTTTATTCTCAGATGGATATGTTGCTTGGTCTGACAAATTTTATAAATGGCAAATGCATTGGAAAAATACTTTTCTCTTTGAAGATATATTTTGAGTTTAATCTACGGTATTTGCAAACAGATGTTTAAAAACTAAAATTCCTTGTTGAAACAAGATAAATTTAATGTGACATGATGACTAAAAGAGATATCGTATCCTTTTTTTTCAATTTCTATGTTCTTTTTTTTGTTTTTGTAATATTCCGCCTTCACAATCAAAATGTAATCACATGAATATCTTTTTACAGTCAAAATTTAAATTCATTTTTAAATTTTTTGTCTGATCATTTCTTGATAAATTCTAAATTTTACTTTCTCTTGACATTATTCTTTAAGGTATTACGCAGAAAGAAGACTCTCTCCAGTTAGGAAAGAGAAGAAGACACTAATATTAATGTAACACTTTCTTAATAGTTGCATCTGCAGAAGTTAATAGTCCTGCACTTTGTCTCCTTATGAAAGCAACAAATAAGATTATTTTTTCAATATAAAAAGGGAATTATTAATATAATTAGGAAAATGGGATCCCAATAATTTATTTAATTCTCTGGATTGTACTAATACCATGTGTCAGGGTTTCTAAAAGATGCATTTACGAAAGAGATCAAGCACTGGAAAAATCAATTTAAACTGACTTTATTCACTTCTTTCTGTATCACTCTAATATTTTTACCGATACAGTAACATAATCTTTAGTATTTATTTTAGAACCATTTTTCGGTAGTTAACAAAATGCACAAATTTTTTAAACCCTCTTTTAAAAATTGATTTATTTAAAAACACTTCTATCTTTCAGTATATCCGTTTTAGAAACAATCAATTATAAAAGTTTAAGTTAAAAGCATTATTCATAAAATTAACCCGTTCCAGTTTTTAAGCAAAAAAATGTGAGCAAATTTTTGAGAGTATTTTTATACTTTGATGACTCAAGGGCGGAGTCTAAATATTATTTCTTTGAACTGAGACTTTCCAAACCTTAGTTTTATACTAAAATACACTTTATAGGGGGTGCCGTGAAAAATTCGATTAAAAAAACATTTTCCGAATGTTAATCAAAACCACACTTGTGTCGATTCGGGCATATTAAAGAGATTTTGCATAGCATTTGTCTTGCGTTAGCTACAACACTTAACTTATTTTATACCCCTATTAGATATTGAGATTTGTAGAGACATTTTTGCACATGCGGCTGAAAAGCTAAATTGGCGTCAGTGGTAGAGGAAATGAAAACCGTAGCGCTTTTGCCAAATCTCTCTATCTAGAAATTAAATGCCTTTGTTTATCATGTTTGATTGGTTTTATCTCCTGCTATAGGTGGTCAATTGGTTATATAATTTATGATATATAGTGAAAAAAATAATATAAAGACTCAGAGTAAACTAAGCTGTAAATAAATTTTGAATTGGTATTATTCTGAACATAAACGTATAAAATTTGCCAAATATTGTGATGCTATTATAAACAATACATATTGCTAGTTTTTAACATTTCTTTAATTTCCTTTATTTAATTTCTTTAACCATTTTTAATCCTATCATAATTATATTAAATCAATTATTTAATTTTCATCACATTATATGAAAAGCATATTTAAATATTTTATTCTTTCTTTTTTTAATAACTAACGTAACGCAGCAGCTAACTTCTTAATTCAATACAAATGTATAATTCCTTAATTCACTGTTGCGACTAAATCAAATATGAATATCTATTTTTAACTCTATTTTTCTTTACTTTACTTTTCGTTACTTTATAACTCTAAAAGCAAAAATGTTTTGGCTATTAAATTCTCCCGGTCTTTTTAGTGATTAAACTGTAGCCAGATTATTTAAATTTTAATATTAATAATGTTTTTGGCCATATTATCTATCTTGCCTACTTTGGGTCTCTTCCCATGCTCCGTTATTCATTAACTGCAACTTCTTGCATTAGGACTTTTTGGCTTCACAGTTCGACCGTTAATAGTTACAAAATACTTTAACATAAATGTCATAAGATATGATGCGTCATCGCCTTGTGGAGAGTTAGGCTGCTTTATTTTATTTTATTAAAAGTATCACCGTATTTTGTTTTGATAACTTTGAAATTACTCCATAATGAATCAACAGGTTTTTGTCTCAACTATCTGTGCAATAATCTCTTTTTCATTAACATGCAATGTACAGTGCTCCAAGAAAAAAAATAACCACCCTGAATAACTTTTATTCTAATAATCGGATCTTCACGTTCTAGGACTCAATCTTAATGGTTAAAGGGGGTGACCTCAAACATAGTAAATAATGCAAAGGATATTTTAAGTTACAAAATTAGACGACCAAATGCACTCTCTTCGAATAAACATACCATTTTTTCAACAGATTCAGATTTCTGATCCCCAAAATTATAGGGGGTAGCTGTAATCTGGGATGTATGGTCCCCATGGTTTGGTGAGAAGAACGATCCAAAGTTTGAATCTCATAATGTTAATTTTATTTTTTGCGCATTTCTCCATAGCTCGAGAAATTTTTAATCGAATTTAAAAACTTTTGCATACGATTATAAAATTATTTTATCCAAAGATAATTCCATATGAAAATAAATTTTAAATAACATTTATTATGTTTTTCTTATTTTATTTAATAATAGTCCAAAATATTTTGAATTGTAAGGCATACAATATTAAAGTAAATAATTTTATATGGCAAAATACAAAATTAGTGAGATAGGTTGAATAATTCCAGAGAAAATAAAAATTTAAAGAAATAAAAATAACGATTATTTTAAAATTCAATTTCTCAGATTCTGTGGAAAGAATTTTCAATTCGTTTAAAAAGTTCTCGAGATATTGCGAAAAACGCAAAAAAAAGTAACAATATGAGGTCCAAACTTTAGATCGCTCTACTGACCAAACTATGGGGACAATATTTCCCAGATTGCGACTACTCTCTATATTTTGGGAGTCATAAATCTGCATCCTATGTTTATTCGGAGCTTAAAGTATCGTCTTCACCAATTAATTAGCATATTTGAGGTCAAACCATCAACATTGAGTCCTAGAACGCGGAGATTCAATCATTAGATCGAAAATTATTCTGTATGACGCACTGTACTAGGAATTTACACCACTACTCAAAATCCCATAAAACTCTTGCATCCTCTATAAAACTGGAGTAGTGCAAGTATAATTTCATCATATTTAAAACTTCGAACATCTTATTATATTTGTTCTTAGGGTTGAATAATTATTTTTACAAAGTAAAACTGCGAGCAATACGTGGTATAAACATTGTTAAAAATACTCCCAAAAGAAACCACAATCAAATAACGTGACTAAAGCTATAAGAAATCGCATAAAATTCCATTCACTTTCTCTCACGCTAAGGAATATGTTATCTAAAATTTCCTTTTTGCTGAGTATTCGAAATAAGTATGTTACTTCTTTTTATGTTATTAACCCTTTCTTATTCAGAGGATTCAATGATGGAAATTGCATTTTTGTTTTATTTCATCGTTCTAACTTATTCCTCTCTAAAAATACGTAATGTTTGCTCAGTTTTAAGTAAAGAGATAATTTATATTCATAGATTTTAAATTGTATTTCGTACAGAATTTAGGAGCATTGAAAAAATAGACCCCTTATACTAATATGCACACTCAGAAAAAAAGTATGATCAAAAATACTAGAATATGATAAAATTTACAACATTTCTGCCTCAATGGGAAAACCGAAAGGCATTAAAAAGGGTTTTTATAGGCTGATGGGTGTATTAAGAAACCATATTTATGTGTTATACATCTCTTTAAACTAATAGTTATGTTCCAGTTTTAAATATTCCAAGAAAATCTAGGGATAGCATTAATAATGTCAGTTTCATCTAGCGAACAGGCAATTATTTTTTCTTCTATAATTTGTTATACTGTAAATTGATTAATTTAGTTTGTGATTGTACTCTTTTATTAAACAAATTACTAATTTAAAATATTTCTAAATTAGGATTATTATGTAAATTTAATGAACTTTAAACCCAAGCATTGCATTATGCCTTTATTCTACATATTTGATTACTTAATAGGATTACATACAAAAATGTTCTCTGACCAGATTCTAAAAAATTTCAGTCATAGGTATTGCACAAATGATAACTCACGAATACAATTTTAATGAAATATTTTGCTTGTCTTTTATTGTGGCGGGTATTTTATGTTGTTGATAGTTTTTGATCAAAAATGGGAAACTTCTGACTGATTGTTCAAGATATAAAGTAATCAAAGAAACATATGTTAAAAATAAATAAAAACTTTAACGATTCAGGAAATTATAAATAAATCAAATACATGCACTTTCTTTCTCTTAATATGTTGAAAATGTTTTAATTAGTAATCCGTGTACTCTCGATATCTCAAAGTTGAAAGGTAGCTGAAAAGTTTTCGAGATAGCAAAATCAGTCCTAAGAGGTAGAAAATATATTCCAAAATATAAACTAGAGTCATGAAACATTTCAATTTCTACAAATGAATATGCATGTAATGATAGTAGACTTTAAGTCTAAATACATCAATAATTTCATTTTTAAAAGCATGACAAAAATACTTATGCATTAAATAGAAAAGAATTGGTATACAATAAACATACATTGATTTGCCTAGAAAAATTATTTTTCTATACGCAAAAAAAATTCGACATAACAAGGTTTTTAGAAGAAAATATTCGATATAGGAATTAACATTAGGTGGATTACTAATACTAAGGGAAAAAATATGTATATTTTTTTGTTGACATAACAAGGTTTCGAGAAATCAAAGTTTGAGAGATCGAGAGTATACTGTATTTATTGTACTAATTTCAAATATCCATCAAAAGCTAGCCACACGTATGTACCTAATAATGAGGCAGAATTCTTAGAGTTTATATAATTTTTTGATTATTGTATTTGGGCCCAAATGAAAGCAATTATCCATGTTTTTTTTTGTTGAATATCAAACAATAATGACATTAGTTTATCAGTTATAGCTAAAAAATACTGAATACCATGAATTCCGGGATAATTAAAATGACAGATGAAAACTGGATCATAATTATAGTAAAACTTATATTAAGTAGTATTTGTACGGCTCGAGATACAAAAGCATATTTTATCCGTAAGAATTTCAAAACGAAATAATAACTTTTGGAAAATAATATCAATAAGGACAGGCCATGGAAGATAAATTCCCCATAATCAGACTAATCAAAAGCCAAATTAAAAGAGATTGAATTGTTCCAAACAGACAGTCAGGAGTATGGGAAGAGATCCATGGATGGCGATTTATCGAAAGATAAAATAGCCAGAAACAAAACCAACCCCTTTAATCAATGTTAAATTTAAAATAATTTGACTGTAGCAAATCGCCAACAAGGATAGTGAGAATTTGTATAACCCTGTAACTGAAATATTTTTATTTTAAGAGAAATAAAGAATAAAAGTTAAAAATAGATTTCGATGTTCGATTTAGTCGTGACTGTGAGTTAATGAGTTTTGCGTCTGCATTGAATTAAAAAAATTAGCTGTTACTTTGATTGTTAGGAAAAGAATAAAATATTTATATTAGCTTTTTATAAGATCTAATAAAAAATAAATAATTGGTTTAATTCAAATAAAATTTGATTAAGAATGATTAAAGAAATGAATTTTATGAAATTTTAAAAGCTAGGAAATATGGAATTCCTATTATGGCATCACAGTTATTAAATTTTTTTTCAGAGAATGTTCAAAATTTGAGAGGTAAAACTAAAAACTAGCCTAACTAGTGAGAAAAAGTAACATTTCAATGTGTATAGAGAAGATTAATAATTTAGAAACATCATTATATTGCTTATAAAAGTTTAAGAAATCATAAATTAGTTGATTATTATTGAAAAAACAGAATGTCAGTTTGATTTCTGAAGACTACTGGCTGGTCATTTATATTTTTGAAATACATTAATTATGAGCCTGTGATCATTTTGAAGTGGATTATACATAATGAGACTGATTAAAACTGCCAACCAAATTTGAGACGAAATGCGAAACATGAGAAATTAATGTATTCAGAAAGGAAAAAAAAATAGCTTCAACAAATAAATAAAGGAAACAAAACATTTTTGTGACATATAAGAATTCAGAATACGAATTTGTCTGGCTAAATTAATCCGTCATGAAAATTAATAATCATAAAAAATTAATTGGATATTTTAAGTTTGCGCTTCGAGACTAAAAAGCAAAACTGATAAACTTCTTCAGTTGATAAAAATAATTTTGTTAAAACCTTCCGATAGAAAGAAGTTATTCATTTGACTTACTTCAGTGCATTTTAATAACAATCGATTTGAATAATTTATTTTTAAACATTTTGAAAACAACCAATAATATTTAAAATATATATATATATATATATATANTATTCGATTACTTATCGACCAATTACTTATTGTTTTTAATAACACTGGTCTAAATATTATTTTAAAATTGATAAAAAATATTTTTGTTGAAATCTTTCTATAGAAATAACCTATTAATATAGACTAGGCTTAATTCAGTATATTTTTATAATAATCGATTTGGATAATTTTTTTCATTAAAGTATTTTGTAAACAAGCAATAATATTTTTTTAAAAAATATGTTCGATTACTTATAGCTACCAATTATTTTTTTTCAATAAGACTAGTCTTAATATTGTTTAAAATTGATAAGAATATTTATGTTAAAACCTTTCTATAGAAATACCCTATTCATGTGAAGAGTGCATTTTAATAATAATCGATTTGAATAATGTTTTTCTTTAAAGCATTTTGTAAACAAGCAATAACATTTTTAATACAAATATATTCTATTGCTTAACTGCCTGTTACTTATTTCTTCAGTGTTTTTCAAAATAAGGTCTAAAATGCATTTGAAAATTATATCATACGAGCACGATTCACGTTTAATCCTTTACTGAAAAAGTGTCAATTAATGAATGATAAATATAAAAAAAACATATATTTTAGCTTTTATATAAACGATAAAAGGATTTCTTTAGCTCCATATTTTAAAAACACTTAAATGAAATTTTGTCTCTTGTCAAATACCTGTAATTAGATGTTAAAAGTAAGTGACTTCATTAGTTTCCTACAAATACGGAGGTCCCGCAGTGGACTGATCGTTAAGACACGGTTTCCAGCAGATCACCGAAGTCAAGCATCACTGGCTACTGTCAGTGTGCGGGTGGGTGACCACTTGGATCAGTCTGCGTAGGGACCGAGGGTGAGCGGTATTGGCCCTCGTTAAACTGTGCTACCGTAAAGTGCTCGACTTCGCGCGCAGGTCGTCGGGCTACCGAAGCGGGGGTGCCATCACCTCCGCAGAGGATCAAAATTGTGATGGCATGTCTTCGGATCATCCTCCGGGATGTTTCCTAGACCGTCGCCAATAGCCCATTGTGTAGCTCTAGTGCGACGTAAATTAACAACAACTACAAATACGGAAAATTCTTTTTTCTAGAAAATATATTTCTGACAAAACATTAATTCCTTCTTTGGTTCTAATTTCTTAAACCCAAAATATAATTATACTGATGATATTGAATTGAAAAGGAAAATATATTTTAGTTTTACACGCTAATCACTTATTTTAATTTTGAAATTAAATTAATCTTATTTAAATTTCCGAAACACTTCTTATGAAGGATGAGAACCTTTTTATTTTTAAGTAAAGCTTTAATATTAAATTATTTCTTTGCTTTGAAGAAACTAACTCAATTATAAAATGTTACCTTCTGCTCACAAATTTGATGAGAATGAAAGGTTTTAAGCCAGCTAATGTATTTGGAAAACAAAATATTTAAAAAGTAGTTTTTTCTAAGCTTCGAGTTCAATTTTTTTACCGTATTATTTAAAATAGAGTAAAAAGATGTTTGCTATTTTTTTCTTGTGGATTCTATTTTATTTTAAATTACAATTCCTTTGAGTTTAAAGGGAAACAAATCACTTTATTTTCGTACTTATAATGAGACATGTGAAACTCGCAAATTTTGGAAAAATATTCGAGTAGCTTTTTCTGAGAGGTAATAAGCTTTGTTCTTTAAACTATATTTATTTCAAAGGCGAAAATTTACTTAGTAATTGGTTTTTAAATAAAATTGAAAACTGATATTGAGTTTTCATGACGCTATAATTATATTTTTTGGAGTATATTGTAAATTTGTACTATGCGTTCAGGAGGTGACATAAAAAAATTTACCGTAAATCATTTTACATTCATATATACAAAATATAAATACTAGATTGTACTGATGGTGTGAAATTAATAGACCTCAACTACACTTAATAAAAGAAATTTCAATAGTCAAAGAATGCATAATGTTTTAATGAACAGGAGGAAATGTTAAAAACTAGCTATTGCATTAGCAACATTACAAATAGGGATTGTATAAGGCTTTGTCACAATATGAAATAACGTTTTTTTTCTATCAAATAATGTACTACACAATAAAAAATAGCTGCACGTACAAATACATTAGATAACTTTTTTCTTTTTTCAAAAATTATTTTACGATTATTTTCTGTACTTGCTCTTACTTTTGAGAAATTATGTTATGGTTTTGAGCATCGCATAAATAAAATTTTGATTCAAAATAAAATTTTCATAATAATGAATATCAAAATAAAATCTTCATAATAATGAGTATCAAAATAAATTTTGATGATAAATATAATTTTGATACCTTACCTGACTATTATCTATCTGTGTTCGGATATAATTTTTCTTTAAGTAGAATTGCCAGACGTTTTTCTATTAAATAAAAAGTGTTATACTGGTATATCAACTGACAGTTTTTTTTAAAAATTTTTTGTTGTTGTAAATTTAAGAGATTTTTTACAGTGCATTTTTAGAATTGTTATGAGTCTGTAAAAGTTAGAAATGAATGCTAATTACGTTTTGTCGAGTTTTTTTTCTGCCAGCATTCTCAATGCACATAATGTTTTTTTTCCACCAATGCCCACCCGATTGACACTCGTCATTCAGGTATCAGTAGGGTAGATTTGTTGGCCGCTCTTTCAGGGCAGCATGCTAGGTAGGCCAACATTGCTCCCAGAATGAAAGAACATCCATGTCTTGTCAGGGATTCGAACCCAGTACATTTTGGAAGTGAGGCCAGCTCCCTTATCATTACGGTCGGCATGTATAATATGTCGATGTGAAGAGAAGCCAATTTTGTGTAAATAAAAAAAAAATTGAAAAATATTTGTGATATTCTTTTATTCTTTCTTTCTTTCTTTATTACTATTGTTTATATTTGAAAAATTCCTCCAATGCTTCTTTCATTATATAGTCAAGAATTTATTTATCAATTTGTTACAATACTTTTCATCAAGTAGAAAAATCTTCATATTGGATTCTATTCTACCATCGTATAGCTCAGATAGAGTATGTATTTATAGTATGAGAAGAACGATGCAGACAAGCTATTAAAATCCAATAACTTTTGAAAGTCCAATAACTTTCGAAAACAGTTTAAAATGAATATTGTTTTTATCAGTTTTAAGAATAGGAAATTACTTTACGAGTCTTAGCCATTACGGGTCTTAGTAGATCATATTTTAGAATTCGATTAGAATTCCGTCCATATTATGATATAGGGACTTACTTATCTGCTTCAACTTCTTTTTTTATATCTAAAATCGTTTTAAAGCATTCACTCTTGAAGAAATAACGGTTAAGAGATTAGAAAAGGTCTTAGAAGAAGATTAAAATGATATCCATGATATTTTTTTATATTTTTATTATGATAAAACATTTTGCTTACACTGAATAAAAAGTGATATTACATATTTTAAAATATTTATCTAAAGAAATAAAAAATTACACAACTTTATGCCAAACTTTAAGTTGGAATCTCCTACTCTCACGCATATTGAAGAATAATATTTTTGTCAAAAAGGATTAAATTTGAAGTTTCATAATAGTTTAGGTCTATATAGGTACACTGTTAGAAATTTCTCCAAAAAAATGGTTAGATAACAATTCATTTAATTAATAGTTGACCATACTCAAGCGAACAGTCACATAACGATATATGGGTGATTCTTTTTAAACATGACAATTCTGACCAAAACATTTCTTCAAATTTAAAGTCTTCGAAATAATGTAACATTTTTTCTGTATACATCTTTAGTTACACTTATTAATATCTTACAGACAGCAGTGTAGTTTATTGACATTTACTCGAGAAAAAAAATAAAATAGAAATTCACCAAATCTTGAATGCCAGGAAAATGACATATTAGCTTAGAAGTTTAAAAAACAGTCATTTTAAGTTAATAGTAAGTGACTCAACTTAAGCCTTTATGTTAGATGGATAATAAATTGCTTAAATTAATTCTTTTTATCCACTGTAGAAAGAACAAAAAAAATTTTGTTGCTGATATGCACAGAATAAATTTGTGTATAATAATCAATCATTAAATAAATAAATAATTTTGATTGCATCCAACCATATTACAATCATACATAAACTTGGTATTATGTTAATATTTGCTTTTCTTCCTTACAGTATTAGCAGTAAAAAAATTTTTTTTATTAACACTTCAATGTCCTGGCATTCATAAGCCTGACAGCCAGGATAATGACAAATTCGCCATTTTAAAGCATATAATTTTACTTTAATTTAATATTTCGGCCCAGGACGTTTACACTCTGTAGAAAACAACAGGATTTCTTAAAATAACTCAGATAAATCTATGTAGTTTATGTTATGAATGATTTCAAGAAGCCAGGAAAATGACAACACAAAAACCTACTCAACTTGAAAAATTTTCTGAAATAAATTTTGAACCAGAAAATTGCTTCTTTATTCATGCAGCAAGACATGTTCTTATAGGAGGGTATCTAATCAATCTATTTACATAAAATATTGATTGCTGGCTCCATCCATTTTGGCTATATACCACTAAATAAAAGTAGCCAGGAAAATGACAGATTTTCTTGGGGCAAACAAATTATTGACTGAAAATTTTTTTTTAACGAAGTTTTTGTAAATAATACCCTCTGCGTATATTCTAGAAATGCTTACACCGGTTGAGATGAAAAAAATTAGATATTGAAAAATGTATGGGAAGTTTTGAAGCTAGTTATTATTAGAAACATTGTTTGGGACATGCCAGGAAAATGCATTTTGAAGTTCAATTAAATTTTTTAACTATACAAAACAGTCAATGCTAGTGCAAAGTCATTTTAAAATGCTAACAGCAATACAATTTATAAATTTTTTTTAAAAAAGCTCTTTTAGTATTATAGTATTAGATCTTGGAACAAGGGACAGTGAATTGTCATATTTCGTGAGAATCACCTATATAAGATGGTATTCAAACTGTTAACTGTGAGAAAAACTATTTATTGACTGCTTACGCCTACTACAGTTAAGCAGCCAGAGTTTCATCTCGCCAACTAGGTCCACCTAATGAAGCCACTTAGTTCCTTGCAGCTGGGTAAATACTCTAGCCGAGAAAGCCAATCTGTTTATCTTATGATAGACAAAACAGGGGTATGAGTCCCAGCGTCGAGACCACGATATTTCCCCCATTCCATTCAACACATAAACAGTTTCTAGTGTCCTTTAAACCCCTATTTGTGACCCTGGACTATTAGAATACTATACTTTCACTTACCTTTAGATTGCGGTACGATATAGCTGCTTAATACTAAAAAGTCAAGTATTTTTATGATAGTTGTTAATGGTTAAAATACCGTAAAGATAAAAAAAATTTCTTTACCGTAAACTTCACTGTTAAATGAATCTGCTCCCGGTTATGATACTTTAAATTTAGAAAGAAAGTTCTAATAGTGTGTCTAATATACCGTAGCTATTTTAAGATATTATAAACAGTTTTAAAAATCGTTAATGCTTAGTATCAAGTGATAATATAATTTTAGAAAATATTTAAATTAGCAAAATATTAGTCACTGACTCATATTAACGTACTATATGCTTGTCAAAATATTTGAGTTCATATACAAATTTTTAAGCTATTTTCTTTTTTTCTTGCTACCTACTGCATACTTATATTTTCATCATATCATTAAGGATGACTTAAAATATGACCTGCTGAAGTAAGAGTACATTTTTTTTCAAAAAGTAGTTTATTTTTAAAATATAAAGTGCATTATATTTTGCTAAAATGTAAGACAATTATCAAAAGGAAGATTAATAAAGAAATTATTCACTTAACAAGTCAGCAATACTTGTAATACTTAGAGAAAATAATAATTTAAACTAATATTAAACTCAAGCAACCTAGAAACTCAGATAATAAATTAAAAAACGATTTCGTACTAATAAAATAGTTCCAACATATGAAAAAGTACTTTGACTTGTAACACATTGTGAAAATAATAATTTAAAATGAAATTAAACTCAAGATTAACAACTTAGAAACTCAGGTAATAAACGCAAAACAATTTCGTACTCATAACATATTTCCGACATATGAAAAAGTACTTAGACGACCACAGTTTATAGGTTTTGTTCAAATAATTTCATCATCATTTTTTTTTAAATTGAGAGACTTCTGATTTTTGTTGAAAGCACTCTCTTTTTAGTAATTGAAGAAAGTAAGATAGTTATTTTTCTTTTCACGTAAGGCAGTAAATGTTCGATAACAGCAATAACTCTAAAATAACGTTCTGAAAAAGTATGAATGTCATAAAAATTTAATCTTCTTAAGCCATAAATTGTTTTCGTGGGAGTCAGCAATTTTCTCAAAAATCGAATTCTCCATCAGTGAAGCGAATAAAAAAAATCGACTTTTCAGTGGATATGAATTCAATATGAATCATTGTATTTTGACACTTTCTGTTATCATTTAAGAGAAATATATTAAAAATACAATGAAATATGTTGTAATGTTTTTTTATTATAGTAGAAAACCTACACTTTTCTGTGATCATAACTGTATGTGTTATTGCAATGTTTTTTTTAATATTACTGAATATATATATGTATATATATATATATATATATATATATATATACAGTCAAACCTCGATATCTCGAACTTGAAGGGAGAAGAGAAAAAATTCGAGATTTCGAATTATCGAAAATCGAAAGTTATCGATGGTAGAATAAAGAAAAATGCTCTTTGCATAACTTATTTACTATTCCATATTTATTCTAAAAACACTTTTTACACTTTCACTTAAAAAAGATTCAATTGTTGCTTGCTTTAGAGATGTGTAAGAAAGTTTGTCTATAACGCTTTCTAAGTGGACTATAGCTTTAAATGTCTCCTCTGACATATTCGGCAGCCTCTCAATAAATATCCTTACAGTGTTCACTGCAGAAAGTGCTTGTTTGTTAGTAACATTGGGAGGTAAATCTTCGATTTTTTTCATCCTCTTCTTCTGATAGTTCACAAGTAGCTTTCATTTGAGTGATGATATCATTGTCATCCCACTGACCACACACTGTTACTGCATCATCTACATTTAGAAGGTCATGAAATTCCATGTCATCAAGCTTCATGAGTCCGGTCAATCTGTTCCAATCATTATCGGTGCAGTTTTCAGCAGAATTAACGATATTGATTGTTTGACTACTTTCGTGATCTTTAATGAATCCGGACTTCTTAAAGCCATTCATTATCGTAGAGGAAGACGCATCATTCCATGACTTATCAGCCATTCTTAATTTTTTTTTGGGGAATATTTTTTTAATTTTAGAAAAAAAATCTGCCCTATTTATGGAAAAAAATTCGAGTTATCGAGGATTTAGAAAATTTTTTTTTCGTGAAATCAAGTTTTTTTTAACATTCAGTGTATAGTAAATTTGAAGGGAATTTTTTTTTCTTCGAAATATCGAAAAATTCGTGAAATCGAGGTTCGAGTTTGCGAGGTTCGACTGTGTGTATATATATATATATATATAGCGACANTTCATGTTTTTCAATTTTGTGTGCTTGTAGAATATATTAATTTTCACTTAAATACAAACGTTAATATATCAAATTGAAGGCCATTTAATGTAAAATTTAATAATAAATACAGTATTACAATATCTGCATAGCTGAAAAAGTCATGCAACTAATAGTAAGATCAATCTTAGATTTGCATTTTTTTAAAAAAGTGATACTTACACAATCAATGCTTACTAGGATAACGATTACTTTTTACGACAGCTTCACAGCGTCTTTTCATCGAGTGAACGAGGGTTTGGAGTTCATCTTTCGTAATCACATGGTGCCAAGAATTAATTATAGCTTCAATAAGTTATCTTTTATTGGATAGACGTTTTTTTCGTACAACAATTTTCGAATGTCGCCACAAATTTTCAATTGGATTGAGATCAGGGCTGTTTCCTGGCCATGGTAATATATCAATGCCTTTATTTTGAAACCATGCTTTGCATACTTTTGCTGTGTGGCATGGAGCTGAATCCTGATGAAGAATAAATGGTGTGTTGTTGGGGAAGAGATCCCTGATGGAAGGTATCAATTTTGGTTTCAGTACAGTTTCGATGGCATTCAGGATGCCATCAATCACTTGAATTCGGCCTACACCATTTGCAGACATACATGCCCAAATCATGACATTTGTTGGTTTTTTTTGTAGTTGTTTCAATGCAATCAGGATGAAGTGCTTCACCTACTCTACGTCTCACGTATTTTCTACCATCACTACCAAAGAGCGATATTTTACTCTCATCGTACCAGATTACTTGCTTCCATTGATTTTCTGACCATTTAATGTGTTCTTTTGCTCACTTAACTCGTTTTTCGAGTTGCTTTTGATTTAAATATGGTTTTTTTCTTTGGAATTCTAGCTTGTAGTTCAAATCCTGATAACCTTCTTCTTATTGTTCTTGAACTTACTACAATACCCGCTGCATTAATTTCACATCTAATGGCATCTGATGAAATTTTTCTATCTTGAAGACATAGCCGTTAAATTTTTTTTATCGGCAGTAGCACTTGCCAATTTTTTTCGGCCTGATTTGGCATCCTGAATGCCAAAAAATACATCGAAACTCTCCTGAAGCCACAATTGATACCTTCCATCAGGGATCTCTACCCCAACAACGCAACATTTATTTTTCATCAGGATTCAGCTCCATGCCACACAGTAAAAGTACGCAAAGCATGGTTTCAAAATAAAGGCATAGATATATTACCTCGGCCAGGAAGCAGCCCTGATCTCAATCATATAGAAAATTTGTGGCGACGTTTGAAAATTGTTGTACGAAAAAAACGTCTATCCTATAAAAGACAACTTATTGAAGCTATAATTGATTCTTGGCACCATGTGATTGCGAAAGATGAACTCCAAACACTTGTTCACTCGATGAAAAGACGCTGTGAAGCTGTTTTAAAAAATAAGGGTTATCCTACTAAGTATTGATTGCGTAAACATTACTTTAAAAAAATGCAAATCTAAGATAAATCTTACTATTAGTTGCATAGCTTTTTCTGTAATGCAGATATTGTAATAGTGTATTTATTATTAAGTTCTACATTAAATGATTTCAATTTGATATCTAAACGTTTGTATTTAAGCGAAAATTAATATATTCTACAATCACACAAAGTTGAAGAACATGAAACTTTCAAAAAGTGTTCACACTTTTGGCCACCACTGTATATATATNNAAAAATATATATATATTCAGCAGGTACATTAGAAATATTATTACTTGCTTCATTTAGGCAGAAATAATTGTTTTTTAAAGGGACCCAAGAACAAGATATTGGCTTTGTTTTCAATTTTTATTAAAACTAATAGTATGCCTCTAAAGAGTAAACCATTGAATCTAATTATGTTTGAAATTAATTTGTTTTAATAATATAGCATAATAAAAGTTTCAGCTCATATAACGTAGTGTACTTTTCTCTTGATATTTTCTTAAAATATTCTTTATTTTTCAAATGCACTTTTTTTAAAACATATTATGAAGCAAAATTTATTAGAGAATTTGTATACTACATAAAAATCTAACCTTTTTTTAAACGAAAAAAAATTGTATTAATTTAAATATTTTTAAAATATCGTATTAGTTTTTCAATTAGCTCAAAAACAAACAAGTATGCAATCATTTTTTAAATTTTTTTTGTCTATCATTTAAGCATATTTTAGAGCAAAAATCAATATAGAAATTACTTTCAATTGAACATATATTAATTAAAACAATTAATTAAAAAATTTCACAAAATGTGTTTATGTACAGGAAACTTCTATAAAAACAATTTTATATACTATCTAAATTCAAGTGTTTTACGAAATTGTCACTAATTAATTTCTTTAATGTTTTCATACTTTAAATTGTATTATATTTATACACCAAAAACGAGAGGGATTGCAATATGACTTTGCAAATCTCTGAGTTGGGACAAGAAATTTTTAATTTCTAATGCCTATATGTGTTAAATGATCTTGAGTATCTTTATAAATACATAGCTTTGTTCTGTCAAAATTGGTAAAACAAGACTGTAAAAAGATATTTCTGGAAAATAATGAGTGGTTAATGTGATTAATTCTGTTATAATTCTGTTATAATAACTTGTTATAATTCTGGCAAAAAACAAGAAAAGAGTTCAAAAACCTTCCGAGTTAGAGGAAATTTTGAGTTCTTCAACTCTTTATAGCGGAATGTGGCTTAGCTTGTTGTTCCAGTGGTTTCATCTAACAGGTGAGATGGATATTGTTCGATATTCAGAGAATCGGATGGTATTGCAGGTTGTTGCAGTCCAGGCTTACTTATTGAAAAGAAGAAAAAAAAATTATTTAAGTTTTTAGAAATGAAGGATGCTTTGGATGACGTAAGAATGGCAGTTAATGTTACCATGAATGACCGATATCAAGAGACTTTCACTTGTGAATATCAACAATCACATAATCCTTTTCTTGAATGTCCGAAATATTTGTTATATCTCATTTGATATTAATTTATTAGTTGATATTATTATATTAATTGACAGATTAGGAGAAACATCAGTGTTCGGAACACCGGCACTGGGCAGAGGCCTTAAAAAAAACTTTGATGGAGGTACTGAATCTTAAGAAACATGAATGTAGGGGATACCGGGCAAATGTGTACTGTATATATTTTGAAATTACCTTGCTATTCATAGTGTTTATTTATTTCAAATGGCAGGGGTGAATTGACATGTTAAAAAGCAAAAACACAGGAATTAAACAAGAAAAGTCATTTCCTCAGGAGCGCTCTTGCTTCCCAATATCGCTCGGTAGACCCGCGGAAGGCCCTGCAGCATAGGATGTGGCCGCCATCCAAAACAGCTTGGCTCACGCACAGAGAACAATAGGGGTCAGGTGCCAGCCCTAAACGAAACAGGTGCGCGGCTAGGCAGTCCGGTATACTGTCGAAACTGAGCCCCCGCTTAGCGGCGCGACCAGTCTGGAATGGTGTTCTGTCGAAGATCTCTCCACACTTTGGTTTTTACCCCTTCTAACACTTGATGATGGAAATCCCCATTGATTTTTCCCAATGTTTGAAAATTAATATTTCGTATATCTTTATATTTGTTAATAACTGAACCTAAAAAATAATTAACCTGATATCAAATTTGTTAGAAGAAATTTATCTTAAGCTTTGTGATAAAATCTTATTTTCTTTTTGAGAAAGAACTAACTTGCATCTAATATTACTGATAAAAGAGTCTGGAAAAGAGACGGGATAAAATGTTTCTGTAGAATTTCGAACAGCCTCTTTCAAATAATTTTTTCGTTGAAAAGCTAGGGAGTTAAGAAATTCGAACCAATTCAAAAGCTGATGCAACCCCCAACTGTTTAAAGTTATGTAGTTCCCTGTTTAAACCCTAAGGGACTTGTGATGACTGTTATCTGAATTTTCGTTCTGAAAAATTTTTGTTTTCATATAAAATTCCAAACAATTTCTTTTTGACACGTCTGAATAATACCTATAAGTTATTTATTCTGATAAAAGAAAGTTTAAAAGTGCTTTATTTTACGTCACTGAAAATTGAAAATCAGTTGCAGGACACTTCTCTCGTTTTTTTTATCCAAAAAAACCACCGTGAATTTTTAATTGAAAATCTTAGTAATTCTTATGGGAAAACATCAATGTAGTATTTTTAAAGCATCAACTTTTTATAATTTTGACATAATTTGATCGTTTAAAAATCCATCCTAAGGTTATCGATTGAAACTAATGTGAATAAGAAAGACACAGTGAATTTTTATTGACCTGTGGAAAGGTAAACAAAAATGTAAGAAGTTTGCAAAGTTTTTTTTTTTTTGTAAAACGTAAAGTTTTTTACACGCTAATGTGAAATTCATATATACGACCTCGATAACTAAAAAAATTTTCGCCTGTTACTATAAATGAGTATAAGAAAACGGAATTGGTACTAGGAGAAAACTGAAGTGTAAAAGGACGGAATTGTGAATAGACCAACACTAAATAAGGTGGAATTGTAATAGGGCTAAAATAGATTTATAAAAAGACAGAATTTAATGTAAAAAAGAATTGAAATGAAAAATACGGAATTGAATGTAAAAAGATTTGGAATAGTGATGACGCAGGGTAATTTAAATATTTTGAATGGTGTTATTTTAAAATAAGGCCTTTTATATACACGCTCACGATAACTTCTCTAATTTTCTTTGATTAAGTTAAACGATCAATCATTTAAATGTTGAATTAAGAAAGGGTAAATTAAATAACTTGAAATCTAATAATTCATTACTAAAAAGTTTATAAAGAAAAAAAATTTAAAAATTTTTAGGTGTGTTTTTAACGACGTTCCATTTTTTGGAACATGGGGGCATTTGACAGGTTTATCTTTATTGACGGTGGTCAAGATTGCATCAACTACGTGATACATATCTTCAGTCAGAACAAAATAGTATCCACTAAGAAGTCAATGAAAATATAAAATATAATTTTTGAAAATATATATTAATAGTTTAAACTTTTTTAAGCATAAATTGATTTTCATATATACGCTCCAGATAACTAAAACAATATATATATATATATATCAATATATATATATATATATACACATATATAGTCCCTGGCCAAATTATAAGACGCACTGTAAGATTCTATGTGAAATCTTAATTATCAGTTGATACTATACAGCTTTATTGTTTTTACGTCACAAAACTGGTTTGCACTTGCTTACGTTCGTGTATCAGTTGGCTAAATTGGACGATACATAATATAAATTCCACGATTGGATAAATTAGACTATATTTTATATAAATATGGAATACTTATTCTATCAGGTATTATATTAATATATTATAATGATTAGACCAAATTATTAGACGCACTGTGGTTTTTCAAAAATTACATGTTTTGCACGTATTTGTATGCAACACTTTTATATTTAAACATCCATGTAATGGGTTTTTATGCAGAAGATTTTTTATATAATTCCTATTTGTATTTATTTTTAACGTATTGCTTTACAATGTTAACTAATTGATACACGGACATAAACAAGCGCAAACTATATATATATATATATATATATAGTTNTATCTATATATATATATATCGTTCAAAAATCATCGGTTCCATTCCATCATTCACAGGGTAACTTATTTAAAAGTCAGAGTCTGCACATAAGGCACATAATATTTCTCCATTTATTTGTTGTAAAACTATTTATCTAGTTCAATTTCAATGCATATTCCAAAATAACGAATTTCTTTTCCATTAGAAAATTTGTTATTTGAAGAACCTCAAATTATATTTTTTTGTAAAAATGTTAAAACTCAGATAGTCAATATAGTTATAAAAATGCACAAATCGTTATTACCCAAGAAATAACTAAAAATATAAATTTAAAAAAAAGCATCTATTCTCTAATTTGAAATAGAAATCTTAAAAATTTATTGACATCGTTGTAATCATTTGTTTTCCCAATGACATAAAATTACTTTTATTTTTCTCTAATCTTTTTTTAGTTTAACTTAAAAATTAAAATTTTGTTTAAAAATTAAAATTAAAATTACCTTTAATATTATATCTCAAACCATTCAATGTCTTTATTATTCAAAAAATATCAAAAATCAACATTCTTCTACCTAAAAAGTAAACAAAAATTGTAACCTTTTATGGAAAGGGTTATATAGAACCTTATAGGGAATTCAGAATAGTTTCTCAAGTTTAAAAATATCAATAAAACCTGTTGAAATGCAAGTTGACCCAACTATTTGTAGACCTACTGAAATATGGCGATAAATGTGCTATCAAAGGAAATATCGCGTCTGAAGAGGAAAATATTTCTGGTGAAAGGAAAGGTTCTACGCCTTCTTCCTCATCATCTGCACATTTATGTCAGCCGTCCCTTATGGACAATTGATAACAGAAATGACGTTAGAGTATAAATAGGGATAAATGTGACTGCATATTCCCCATAAATGTTTGCTCCTTTCTGAATGAAATAGACTATAAATATTCTTGCAGCACTCACTGAATAACTATAGAATGAGCAATATTACGTGTAAAGTAACGTAATATATATTTATAGGTCCAGCAATATTATTTCAGTATATTAGACGAATATTATTGTTGGATGATGGCATTCATTATCAAAGAAATCTAAACCTGAAAGAAAACAAATTTTACTTCCAAATCATATGTATGACATTATATTAAAAAAACAATTGGATTTAATGCTATCAAATGTATTAATTGCACTTAAAAATATAAATTTTTTTCATTAACTTTAAAAAAAATGCATTTTTTTTTCAAATAAGAAACAAGCAAAATTATGCCGAAATATTTATCTCAGATGTTCTCTTATGGATATATTGATGTGATATATTTTCTTATTGCAAGCATTAAATTCTTTTTTTTCTGTTTCACGTATTTTCTTTTTTTCTGCCCATATTCCTCAGTTATCCATTTTTGTCTAATTACAATTTAATTGCATTTTTAATTATAAAGCATGCTTATTTTTAGATAACATTAATTTACATAATGTTTTTGGCAAATTTGAAATTAATTAGTTGATGTATATGGCATTAGTAGTTGTATTAGTTGTAGTCATAAATGTGACTAATTTGATTCAGTAGTTACGCAGAATTTTAGAAATGCGTATTAAAACCAATTTTAAAAGCGTTACAAACAGTATTTGAGCAATTTGGTAGAATTATTTTTGCACGTTGCATTTCTATTTTTTCACATAAGATTAGGTAAATTAGCAAGTTGTGAAAAGGTTTTTACTGAATTTAAAAGTTAAATAGAAAATAAAAATCAAAACTTCAAATTTTAAAAAATATCTAATTGCCCCTTTCCTTACTTTATCTTAGTAATATTCTAAATTAAAATATTCTACAGTTCTTAAATGTATCATCAGAATGTGCGTTTTTTAGTTATTTATATTTTCAACAAATTAAAATAGATAAGAAATAAGCTAGTTCTAGAAGCAACTATATATTTTTTTCTTGAATAACATTTTACGATATTATGAAATATATTCTACCCAAGTTCTTGCTACTTTTCAGAAAATATGTATAACTTTAATAAAACCTTTTGACATTTGAAAAAGAACTTTCTCTGAAGTGGTATTTTTTCAACATACTTTTCAAAATAGTAAATATTTTTCCACGACTTGTAACTTTATGTTTGAAGAATACGTTAACTTTAACTACATACTTTTTACTATTAATGAAAAAAAAGTTATTACAATAAAAAAATAGCTGATATACCTTTTATGCTTCTATAATCAAAACTTCATTTTATAAAATTATTTTATAAGGTTGCAACAATTTTTATTAAAGTGAAAACAAACTTTGATAGCTAACGTATATAATTTATTTTTGCTAGAAGTTATTTTAACCTATAATTTATATCTCATTCATACTACATTGCATATATAACAAATATGTTATTGTTAATAACATATAAGAGCACTAATATGTTTTCTCTACTATTTATTTCAAATTAATTAAAGCATAATAATAGTACGTAAAATGAGAACGAAGCACTTTTATAGATTGTATTTTATAACAGCCATTGAACAGCCGACCAATTTTGGGTTTACGACTATCAATGTTCAACTCCGTAGCCTTGTAATTTTGAACCCGATTCAGAAGACAAGGGAACTCCTAGATCAAGTATTGGCCGAAATTTTAACTACGTGGGTTACTTTTCGATGAAACTAACCCACATTTGCGTTACATGGAGAGAAAAACAACGAAAGCCTACCATTAGCTAGTGGACTCCAACCCATAACTCAACTGATGAAATTTTACGTCAGCACTATGGTCGGTGAGAGTAGGGTGCGAAATTCCTATCGACCAGACATAGCTGGAATTTGAACCCGGTTCACATCATTGGAAGGTGAGCGTTTTATCCCCTGAGTTACAACGGCTCTTCAATAGATTTTTACATAAATATTGGTTTTCATGTGCAATTGGGTTCATAGAATAAAATGCAGTCTTTATGATTGGAGAGATTGACTATTAATATCCTAGTTAATTTGTGCAAGTAAAATAATCAGACACAAATATTTAAAAACATTTCCAAACAACACAAATAATAATAAATATCAACAATACATTTTTAATAATAGTTAATATTTCTAAATATTTAACTTTTAAAAGCATTTTAAACGTTTTCTTTTCTGCAGATATAGAGTAAAAAAATTTTAAATGTATATAAAATGAAAAAAAAGTATTTATGTTTATTAAAAACAGCAGCACTAACTTAGAGGTTCTAAAATTTATGAAGCGAAATCATTCCAGAAAGGTCTTTTGCTAAAATTTGATGCTATTTAACAATACACCATAAAATTGCGTTGTGGTAACTTTTATTAGCAGTTATTGCATTTTATGTGATGACCTTCAATACTGAGGAGAGGTCCATCAATTTCATTAACTATTATTTTCTGACCTACTATCCCTTTCACTTTGTCCTCAATAGCAATGATCAGATGCTTTATTCTTATAAAGAATGCCAATAAAGCTAGATATTATCTTTTATAGCGCCAAGTTTTTGGAATTAATTTGCTTTCAGTGTTTCATAAATTGACTTACAAAAATAATCAACATACTAAAGAAGTGTTGCTTATAAAGGGGCACCTGAAATGACCCTTGTTAGTGACGATAAATGCTAGTAAAAATTTCGCACAAATTAATAATCAAATTTTGAATATTTATATTTTCAAAACTATTACGTAAGTCCCAATAAGCAATAGGTCATAGGTAAAGTGCAGATATCAACTATTCTACAGATCGCATAGCTAATGTACTGATTTACTTGGGTGATCCATTTAGAGTTCAGCTATTCTACAGATCACATAGCTAATGTACTGATTAACTTGGGTGATTTGTTAAAGTGCCGCCAGAAATTGTTTCCTTTTTCAAGCATTTCTGTATTCATAAACTAACATATTGTCACTTATTTAATTTACGCTATTCAAAAAATCAAGTTACTACAATCAAATAATCAACAAACTACTTGATCGAATCAATGATCAATTTGTTAAAAAATCAATTGGTTTATAATATCATTACAATTAAGGAACTTAACAAAACTCCAATTATTTATTTTTCAATATTTAAAGAATCAAGTAAAAAGAAATTAACATATTTGTTGATTCCGAGAGGGAAACAAACTTTAATGGTACCGAAGCCTTAAAATGTGAAACTCACTTTATTTCGCATTTTAATGGAGTTAATCAGTTAATCTACAGATTATCTAATTAATTTACAAATTAAAGTGTTTCAAGTTATAGGATAACAAAAACACAAAAAATAGAAAGATATACAAATTGTTTTTCAGTTACAAGTCTTCGATGCCTAACCCTCTAGTTACACCACGATAAACATAAACACATAATAATCCTGTTCATCCAAACATTTTGTAGTTTATTGCTTTCGACGATTAACAATGCTGCAACAATTTGTGTTATATGTTTTTGTAGTGTTTTGGCATCGGTGATTTAAAAAGTCGAATATATTGCTTAGGAGGAAAGTTGCGCCTTTTTTCCGTTCTTGAAAAAAATGTGATCAAAGTGAAAAATGATAGATCCAATGAAAACAGTTTCACTTAGAACGAAAATAAATTGGCTGAGTTTTTATGATAACGATGTGAATTTGTGGTCGTTTGTGGAAAACGGAAGAAAAGCGCAAATTTTTTTTTCTAACCTTTTCATCTATCATTATTCTATACTAGTAGGTACTTACAAAAAATGAACGTGATTATAAATGTTATTTATAGTTATAAAAAAATTAGAGAGGCTTGTAAATCCTGTCTGATTAAAAATAATACTTTCCCCAGACTCCATCGCTCCTGATAGACCCTAAGTATGGAAAATTTTTCCCTGACCCGCCCTTATTTAGGCCCTAAGATCCTAAGTATATAAATCAAGATAAGACCCTGAGTATATAAATCAACATCTCAAACTTTTCAAAACATTGAGAAGAAGGTACCAATCCACTGGAAAAGACGTTGATAGAGCCAACTTCAAGAGCAAATTTAAAAAGTGATTCGCAATCTGGAAGAAGATGATTTGAAAAGAGAAGAAGTTCGACTTCAAGACCTATATTCAGAGCAGCACGCGTGAGTGTGCTTTCTCCGCTCCCTACCATATTCTAAAGGTGAAAACTTGAGAGCAGATCCAATTTTAAAAAAGGATGGAACAACAGCGGAGAATTTCCATGGCACAATTAACTATATCGTGAGTCATTATTTTCTAGAGAAAACTGAGGAGGACATACTGGTGAACAAAACAGGGGGCTGATGAGTCCTTTTTTACTATTCATGAATTGGAAGCAATTGTCAGGTTTCTAAAGTGAGGGAAGACGCCGGGTCCTGACGGACTACCAAATGATGTATTCAGGGAAGCGTACTACACAAACAACTGCTGGTTGTTAAGGGTTATTTCAATAAATGCTTGGAGTTGGGGAGATATTTCCAAGCACATGGAAGATAGCCTGGGTCACCCTGATACGTAAACCAAACAGAGATCTTCCAGAGTTTAAAGGTGTATCCCCCTTCTCCCGGTCTGGGGCAAGATTCTCGACAGGCTGATAACTAAAATATTATTTTTGTTTATCAGGAAAATACTAATCGATTTAACAATCATCAGTTTTGCTTTAGATCCGAGAAAGGGACCGAGGACGCTATAAAATGTTTTGAGGATTTTGTTATTTAGGCTAAGACAAAAACCAAACACACTATTGGGGTGGCCCTGGACATGGACAATGCTTTTAATTAAGCTAATTGGAAAATATTTAAAACCGAACTGAACGAATTATCACTTCCAAATAACCTGAATAATATTATTTTTAACTCTTTAAACACTAAAGAAGACATCTTTATTGATAACGACAGCGTATGCATCTGCAGAAAGAAAATTAATTTGGGGTCTCTACAAGCTCGTCTCTTGGATCAATTCTCTGGTTAAATTTAATCAACACTGTTTTTGATCAATTTTTGCACTTGGATTATAACCTTTTTAAAGATTTTAGCTCTGATGATTTTAGAAATATTGTTTCGCTGATGACTTGCTGATTTTACTCAAACATTCTATTTTATATCGGTTTGATCATTTGGTTATCCATTTTCTTGCTTTCAGCCACAGCCGAGAAATATTATCTCCAATTCAGTATCACGAAAATGAAATTGATTTCTTTTCCTAAAAACAAAAGGAAAATGAATATACTATCTTGTGTGAAAATGATCAAATATGATAAATACAATATTAAGAAAGTTCAAGAGTTGAAATATTTTGGCGCTGTTCTCGACTTGGGCTTGATATGGACACTACATTTAAATAACGTTAATTAGTGGTTCAGCAATCTTAATCAACTCATTAAATGGGTGGGCAGCGTAACTTGGGTCTCAAATTACTTATTTTGAAGAGAATTTATCTCTAGGCAAGCGAAAAATCATACTTTAAGCCGCAAGTATCTGGTGTAAAATTACAGTGAATATTAATGATAAACTAAAGTCGATTCAAAGAGTTGCCTTACTAGCAATCACAAAAACGTATTCAACCACAAGCACTGAGGCACTCCAGGTACTGGCGGGATGTGAAGCCTATCAATCTTAAAATTTCAGAGGAAACTTATTTCAAACGTTTAAAATGGGGGTGGAGACTTGATGACTTTGATCCCGCCAGCGAATTAACCAGTCGTCTACAATACTTTGGCAGATACTCCACTCCTAGTACTCCACTCATCTCTGTGTCAAATTGGGCAACGAGGCAGATACTCCACTCATCTCTGTGCCAAAATTTTCACTGACGACTCTAGGATGGGGGTTACCAACGATGATAATCAAGAACTAATTAGTACTGGCTAAGGAATGATTATTAAATTAAAAGTGAAAAAACTCAGGTAAAATCGCAAAAACTCAGGTAAAAACTCAGGTATAATCGCAATATCTTCATGGCTGAGATGTTGGCCATCAATCAAGCTCTTAAATATCTGGCGCAATGCAATTATTCGAATGCTAACATCTTTACTGGTTAGCGCTTTTCGTTGCAAGCGTTAAATAACCCAACATCAAAAATAAAAATTATTGAAGACATCAAGAAAATTTTGAAAACGAACATTAATCTTCATTGGGTCAAGGCTCATGTCGCCATATTGGCCAACGAGGAAGCAGATTGAGCAGTCAAACAGGCTACCAGCCTTGGCCATGTCGAATATGAGGTGCCAAACTCCAAGGCCAAGAATAATTCCATTATCAAGCGTTTTAATATGACCAATGTGGAGACGGCAACACTCTGAGAAGGGACGACAAACATTAATTTTCTCTAAGGATCCTTCACTGTAGGTCATCTTCTATTTGAGTCAATTTTTAACGGAGTGTTGGGTTCCTTGGGGTATTAATCCACTTTTCCTTCGAGGAGAATTTCCTTCCTTACCCGTCGAATATCGAAGGCCGTGTTATTAGTCTTTGAGTGATCGTTTTGAAAGAATTCTGAATGCTCTGCGTGTGTAATATGCATGATTCTTTATAGTCTTATGAGATCATAGCCAACAAAACCAATTATTTTTATTTTTTGAATCCTGAATGAAAAATGTAGCAGAAGAGTACCGATTTCTGTGTGGATGCTAGTTTCTGTTTCTGTTGGATCGTTAAACTAGTTAAAGCGATTCTTCGCTTACCTGACTAAGTACCAATCTTCATTTCTATAGTTCTTTCCTTTTTCCTTTTTTTCCCTTTTCTTTTTCCTTTATTTTAATCGCTTTATTTTGTTATTCGCAGATATATTTTAAAACAAAAGGATTCACTAAAATTAAAAGTTAGTTTTTCATTAATGCCTGATATGTAATTAAAATTGAAAAAAGTTGTGTCTTAGATTTAATTTGTGTTATAAAATTTTTAGCATAATAAATTCACCACATGTGTAAAAATGCTTTAAGAAAGGGAAAAAATTACATATCACATTTACCCATTATAGCTTTCTGATTATGTCATTTTAATTATAAATATTTCCCAAGTATTTCATTTCCTCAAATCTAGCTACATACTTCGCAAGAAGGCAATTAAAAAATTTCGTTAGAATTATGCAAAAATCATTCGTTTAGGTGTAAACAAATTACACTGGTGTGCAAAACTTAAGCAACAAGTGGTTTTTCGGCCACAGCTCCCATCGCT
>NC_092214.1:81940174-81981678 GCF_043381705.1 Parasteatoda tepidariorum
GCGCGCAGGTCAAAGCTGTGATAAAAGGATGAAGAGCACCGTAGTTAAAGACATTCGCTGCAAGTGCAAGTGATTTGTTTTGTGAAACATGTCTTCAAGAAATCATTTAGACGAATTTACTCGAGGAAGAATGATTGGGAAGCTTGAGGAGAGGCGTAGTGTGAGCAGTGTTCCCGAAGAGTTCGGGATCAACAAAAGTGTTGTTTCTCGTGCTTGGAATGCCTTTAAAACTACTGATACAGCTGTTCGGAAGGTTGGTGGTGGCCATCCAAGGAAAACAACACCAAGAGATGACCGTTACATTGTCCTCCAGGCGAAAAGAAATCACTTTCAGTCAGCGAGAGCCATATCTCAGCAACTGTCAGCAGCACAGGACGACAATTATCATGATTTAATGTGGCCAGACGCCTCCACAAAGGTGGCTTATATGCTAGACGTCCTGAACACTGCATACCTTTAAAAGTTAGCCATCGGCGGCACCGTTTAGAGTGATGCGGAGAACAAAAACCTGGACACCTCATCAATGGAGTCGCGTCCTCTTCACAGATGCGAGTTGTTTTTAGTGCTACAAGCGATTCTCAACGTCAGATGATCTGGAGAGAGGTTGGAGCTCGATTTCATCCCAATAACATCGCGGAAAGAGATCGTTACGGTGGTCCTGGAGTTGTCGTCTGGAGTGGAATTATGTTGAACGGGTGAACTGAGCTTCAGATCTTCGACCGAGATTCTGTAACTGGAGACCGCTACTGCAATGAGGTAATCCTACCCCATGTGCGTCTGTTCCGAGGGGCCATTGGACCAGACTTCATTTTTATGGATGACAATGCCCGGCCACACCGTACTGCTAATGTTCAAGAGCTACTTGAAAGTGAAGATATCACACGAATGGATTGGCCAGCTTTCTCTCCAGATCTAAATCCCATAGAGCATCTGTGGGATGCATTAGGGAGACGTCTTGCGACACGACAGTATCCTCCTGGTAACACCCATCAGCTGAAAGATGCGTTAAAGGAGGAATGGAGACGTTTACCCCAAGAACTCCTGGATAATCTGGTGCTTAGCATGGAGAGACGATGCCAAGCAACAATTACAGTAAGGGGAGGGCATATCCCATACTAGGGAACTTCTGCCAGTTGTACTTAAGCTTCTTCAGGCAATCATGTGTAACGCCACTATATGTCAAATAAAGCCTTTTTTTGTTCCATACCCTACTTTAAGCTTTATATTAATTTCTGTGCCATTATTCTTTTACCATCGTTTAAGTAATAAATAATGTACATCATATTCAAATTTCATGTTAATCGGATGATTTCTTGTAGAGTTATGACGAAAAACGCACTTTTTGCTTAAGTTTTGCACACCAGTGTAATTAAGTAGTTTGTTTGTAATGACGTACAGGGTGTGTTGCCGGAGCAAACTCCTAGATAAGAAGGATATGAAAAGAATACTGTAATAATGTAATCTCTAGGAGAGGAGATTTTATTAAATAAAAATGAAAAAAAAATCGGAATAACATACATTAATAAAAAATTTTCTTTTAAATTTATATATATGTATGTGTCTAATCATATATACAGGAGTTTGACAAAATAATTGAGACACTTCGATACTAACACATTTTTTAATATTTAAAAAATAAACACTTAGAGAATCAGTTCATAAATTTAAAAGTTTTTAGATGGTACGATTTCTCCTACATATCAATGAAGTTGAACGCTTTTTGAAGTTTGAGGTACCGACAGTGAACTACAAACGGAAAAAAAATTTTTTTCAACAACTGTGCCAAAACATTTGGCAATAAATTTGTAACTCTTAACTATTATTTTGGATATTATATGCAATAATTGGGCAAAACTTCGTACACCTTGGTTAAATATTTATAGAGATGTATGAACATTTTTATAAAAAAAGAATTTTTTTATCTTTTTTGCTATAGCTTAAATATTTAAAAAAAATTAAACAAGGCGTTTGAATCAATTTTAAACTGATAACGAAATTATTGCTTTAAAATTAAAAAAAATAATAATAAAAACTGCTCCAGATAAGAGTAATTGAAGTAGTTGCTTTATACAGCGCATGTGCGGAAAAAAAATTTTAAAAAAATTATCTTAATTTTGCAGTGAATCGTATTTGACAACTAATAAGTTAAGTCCGATTTGAATATCTTAAAAATGAAAAAAATTTCAAGCAATTTTCTTACTCTTTTAAGAGAAAGCTCAAAATTATGAGGGATTTTCCACAAATTTCATTTTGTACTATTAAACAAGATTTATTAACAAATGATAATATCCTACTAATGATGGTCTAGACAACAAAGTGTGATGGAATTAGGAAATAAAACATGCGAAAGAAAAGATACTTTAATCGGCATAATCTCCAACCGGTGTCATTTATAAATCTTGTTTAATAGTATAAAATGAAATTTGTGGAAAATCCTTTATTATTTTGAAGTTTCTTTTGAAAAGAAAAAAAACTCCTCCGAAAATTGCCTAAGATATTCAAATCGAACTTAAGTAGTTAGCTGTCAAATAAGATTCACTACAAAATTAAGAAAATTTTTAAAATAATTTATTTATTTGATTTAGTTATTTTTTGCGTATATGGGCAGTATAAAAAAAACGTTAATTACACAGTTTTTAACAATTTTTTTAAAAATTTTATGTCAATAATTTTTTAATCAATTTAAAATTGATTCAAAGTTTTTTTTATTGAATTTTTTTAAAGTTATTAAAAAAAAAACTCAAGGCAAAAAAATTCGTTTTTTTTTTAAATAAAAATGTTCATATTTTCAAAAATATTTAAGCTACGTTTACGAAGTTTAGTTCAATTACTGTATATAAGAACCAAAATAATAAGTTACAAATTTATTACAACATTTTTTTGTCATAGGGTGTTCAAAAGCATTTTTTCCGGTTGTTATTCATTCTCGGTGCCTCAACCCTCAAAAAGCTTTAAATTTCATTGATATGCATAAGAAATCGCAGGATCTAAATTTATTATTTGATTCTTTAAGTATTTTCTGTGAAATATGAAAAAATGTGTTAGTATCGAAATCTTTCGATTATTTTATGCAACTCCTTTTAATCAAAATTCGAATATTTATCTTCATTTTGAATGAAATAATCCAACATTATGATGTTGATAATTTAGAAGTAAACTTTTTTAATAATCGTTTTATTTAAAAAAATTAAACCATTACAGTAGACACGTGAGGGGTCTATTGTGGATAAGTTATAAAAATAATTATTTAATATATTGTTAATTATAAAAAGTAAATAAAATGAAAATTCCATTCAATTTTCAACTTGGTTATTCGATTTGTTAATATTTTGTACCATCGCTATATTTTTAATAAGATACAGTGACCGCTGTGTCTATAAATGATAGCAAAATGATACATTTTAGCATTTTTTCACTTAATTTGAAAATAAACAAAAGAACCAATAATAATTTAGCAAGTTTTTTGTGCTTAAAATAGTAGTTTGAAACAGCGCAGGTGTGGAAATCGAAAAATTTTCTCTACAAATTTTGTAAAAGCTCCATTTGAATGGGGGAAAAAATTTAACATTACTTGCAATCAATAACATATTTTTCTGGAATTTATATAAAAAAAAGCATTTGGATAAGGAAGGATTTTAAATAATTTAGATAAATACATAAAATGTGGTCATCATGCTCTGAAGTTTATATATGATAAAAATATCGCGCAATCATACCTTATCTTTATTGTTAAGACTTTGATATATCAATTTAAATATCTCTTAACTAAAAATATAATGAAAAATAGTTTATAAGGCTTCGTAATTTTTTTATAATTGTTCTAATTTCGCTTCATGTTAAACGTCATATTTTTAGAACCAAAGGCTCATCAGCAATCCAGATGGAGACACACACACACACTAATTCTTTATTTTATTATATGTATAAATAAATATATATATTTGTGTATTAAATATATATATATTATGCACTTAATTGCTGGCGCGTCACCCCTACGGACGCCAAACCAAAGGGGTGTCCCTTTCGTACGCAAAACGAAGGGTTGAACAGCCCTCTTTAACTCCCTATATCATTATCTCCTCCATCATAGCTGCAGCTTCTTAGAGGGGTAGGTGTATCTAAAAGTGGATTAATACCCCAAGACACCAGTATCCTTTTTTCAATTAAGATCCAAATTGTAATTATTGTGGTTAACAACAGACAATCTACTAAAACATTGTACTCATTTCCAAGCACTTAGTGACAACCAATTTAACATTTTATTTTATAACCGTCGTTGATCAGCTGACCCAAGTCTTTGGATTTATTACTACTAATGCTTAATTCCGTAGCCTTGTAATTTTCAACCCAATCCAGAAGATTAGGGAACTCCTGGATCAAGTGCAAGGCGAATTTTCGGTAAGGATTTCAAAGCCAATAAGTCGGTAATTGACTATTTACGCAGTTCAGAAGACAAGGGAACTCCTGGATTAAGTATTGGGAGAAATTTGCCTTCGTATCGAACTTTTTGATGGAATTAACTCGCATTTGCATTACATGTAGAGGAAAGTCACGAAAACCTCCCATGGTTAGCCTGACTGTTAGGGACTCTAACCCATGATCCGTCTAACACTGGGGATATTTTGCGTCATCAATGTGGTCGGTGCAAGCCGGATACAGAATTCGTATCGACCAGCCATCGCTAGGATTAGAGCCCGGTTCATCTCATTGGAAGGCGAACGCTCTATCTCCTGAGCCATCACGGCTCAATTTGAACATTTGAATAATTCACACCAGTGGTTTGCTTAGTTGGCCTGCAGAGAAATTATGAAGACGATTATACAGAATACAATGGACGATATGCTGGCCCAAAACATAAATACATCTCAGGACTAATTCCGTTTTACTGAACTGAAAGAACTATCTTTATTTTACTGTGTCATTACTTAAAATTGAATTTCAGCCAGCAAATTTGATAACTATTTTGCTTTTATCTATCCTAAGATGTTTCAACTTGTACCTATTATATTAATTGTTTTTCACTACTTTTCTGCTTGTTTTTAACAAGGTAATTTTATTTGTGTAGTATGTCATCAGCTTTTATTAAATCCTGCTGCTTATTAGCATTTTAACTTATTTAACTTGTTTTTAACACTATTTCAGTAATAGGCTTTTTGGTGGACCTAATTTTAACCATCATTTAAAGTGTTCTAAATTTTAATATCAGCTTTTAAAGTTATGTTCTCTTAGACAATTTTACCATCCTGCCTTTTTTGTCAACTCATGCGTTGGCTAGTGTTGATTCTTAAAGTTTGTAATGTTTTTAACTTCTATTTATTTTCTATGTTTTTATTATTATCTGCTTTGTTCCGAATTTTATATAACGGTCTTTTGACCTTGTGACAGACCACATTGGTCAGAATCATTGAGTTAAAACTTAATGTAATTAATATTTGCTTGTGAAACTTGATGTAATTTTTCTGTTGCCATCACATCGTATTGTTATTTTAATTTGTTTTATTCAATAAATGCCTCTGGGACTTCACCGTGTCTCGGCTCGCGTAGCTGATATGAACCTGAGCCTCCTCTCTTGAGGGGTCAGTCGCGGCGACGAATCTTAAAATTTTCCGTCTACCCTTTTTTAGGGATGGTGGTTAATTTGCTTATAGTTATAAAGACAAAAACAATTATATTAAATAAACTTAGTAGCACTCATTTTATTTTCTGTAATCTGTTAATCCGGAGCACAATGGGCATTGCGGGAATGCTTTACTTAGGCTAATCAAACTTAGTCGCTTTTAATTTTTTATATTTAACAACAGAGTTTCATGTAATTATATTAATATTAATTTCTGCCACTTTTTTAACTTGAACCGACTTTTAGATTAAGCTGATACTCAATTTTACGGTATTGTGTCAGTTTGAACTGCAATGAAACAGAAATCCAAACAATGTGGTAATCGAACCTGGAGCTTCTTTATATTTTAAGTATTTCAATCTCTGAGTACAGATCCTTTTTTCGTTTTTTGAGTTAGATGTTTTTTCAGTGCAAAACGAGCTGAAATATTACTTGTAGATTATGATCCAATATATCTCTGAGTATAATCCAATTTAAATGGTACATAGAGATACTCTTATCAACTATAATTATTTTTATATAAATTGAAAGCCAACTAGCCACTACTTGTAAAACTTTTCTTTTATTAGATACAATTTATTTATTTTACCTTTAATACAAAATGGTTATTTTTATATTTTTATTGAAAAATAATGAAATTTAATTGTTAATGAATTAAATTTCTCACGACAAGTTAAATGTTTAAGGAATTTAATTGGGAAGTAAATAATAATTTAACAAACGAGACTATACAATAAGCGATAAATTTTCCCCTATTATTGTTTCCATTAGAAGAGAAATTTTCTTTCGTTAAATTTCAAACCTAATTAGATATAAATTTATAAAAAAATAATAATAATATCATGAAGTAACTCATTTAAGTACCTTCAGAAAAGTCAATAAAGTGAAGTTTACGAGAATAATGATGTGGAAACATAATTGAGCCTTTAATCATTATTTTCTTTTAAATGTCTGAGGCATTTATAAAACCATTTTTTATTTTCCGAAAATTATGGTGCATAGATTAAGAGTTTTTTTTTTATTAATAAAGAGAAGGAATTTTTTTCATGTCTGATAGTAAATACTGTTAATAGTTTGATATATTCAGGAAAACTAAAAATAATAACGAAAAAGATATTCTTATATTGAATTACTGTCACAGTTTAAAACAAAAAAGTGACTTAAGGTAATAACGACGTATTAAATTATTGAAAAACACCAAACCAAAGAAACAAAAATTACTCGCATAATTTTTTGATGCTTCTTCTTATGCATCAAGCAATTTCCGACCTAAATTTTGTAAATGCATTGATTTACACTTATTATATTTTTGATTTTTATTATCGATATCTAACTAATCAGCACGTAATTACATTTTTTAAAGTAGTTCAGTGCCTGGTAATATATCTATCTATCTATCCATCTCTCTCTCTCTCTCTCTCTCATTATATATATATTTNATGATTTTATTTCACTAAGAAAACTGCAATATATTTATTTCAAGAAGCATTTCTAGGGATATATATATATATATATATATATATATATGCTTTCCTGAAGCGGTGATGTACACAGAAGCACCAGTAAGTGAGAAATCGCTTTAATAATACATTGAAAAAAGCATAAGGTACATGGGTCAAAGAAAGTGTTCGAAGTTTCTGCCACCGGCTACAATGCACACCTCACATCTCCGGAGCATGGACTTCCGAACATTCTACAATACTTCAGGCACATCTCGAATTTCTCCTGCAGCTTCTGCGATTCTTGCAACAGCTCCTCAGTATTGTCAACAGGGGTGTCATAAACCCGTGTTTTCATATGACCCCAGAAATAAAAATCAAGACATGATAGGTCGGTTGACCGAGGAGGCCAACTCACTGGAACTCCACGTCCGATCCACTGTTGACCAAATGTGACATCTAGGTGGTTACGAACATTTCGGCTGAAATGGGAAGGGGCTCCATCGTGTTGGAACGACATTGTCTGTTGCGTCGATGCGGAAATCTGTTCGTCTCCCAAGAGTTGTGGCAATACTTGCTACAGAAAGATCAAGTAGTTACGTCCGGTTAGACGAAACGGTTACAGGTAAGGTCCGATGAGGTGATCTATAATTCCGGCCCAAACATTGACCGAAAATCGAGTCTGTGCTGCACGACGTCGTATTGCATGCGGATTCTCCTCCGCCCAGATATAGGCAGGCGTTATGTGTGTTGAAAATTCCTTCCCTTGCGAAGGATGCCTCATCGGAAAACAAAACTTTAGCAGGGAAAAGGGGATCTGTAGCACACTTTCCGAGGTACCACTGTGCAAAAGCAATACGAGGTGCATAATCATCCGGTTGCAGTGCCTGGACACGCTGCACGCAGTGGCGTAGCTACCTAGGGGCTAGGCGGAGCAGTGCCCCGGAGCCCTCAAGCTCAGGGGGTCCTCGAATCCTTACCAGAAATCTCGATCGAACTGAACTTTTGGAAATTTCTCCCATTTTCAAAATAAATATGAGAGGTTGCAACCCCACTTTAATCATGACATCTCAGTTGAGAGAAATTCAAAAGTTATGCCTAGGGAATTCCCCTAAATTCTTTCTGTAGGTAGGTAGTGTTGTCAATTTGACGGATAGTGATATGTGCGTTTTATTATTCATCGATGTGCGTTTTATTGTGAATTCGAGTTAAGATCTTTTTTTCGAGAACGGTTAAAAAATTAATGCTGTATCAGGAGTAAGTAAGCTAATGTCAATAAACTTTTTTGTACTGGTCAATATAGTGGTTCAATTTTATTTGACTTTACCACTCATATTGATGTCCATTAAGTCAATAAATCGTGTCAAATCTATAGATTTCGGCTACAGCTCATTGTATAATGCGAAATATCGTGAAAAAATGCAAGTCACCTGCAGTAGGTACATTAATTCAGGTCCGCGGGCAGTAGATCGTTCATGATCTCTGTAATGCCTTTCCAATAAATAAGCAGACCAGATTTTTAAAACAATAAAACTTAACTTTATTTCAAAACAGAAGAAATAGGCATTGTTTTCAAGTAAGAGCTTCCAGTGCACAAAAAAGAGCTTAAGTAGCTTAGCATTTTAAAAGTATTTGTATATTTCATATTTTTATTTGATAAAACCTAATCAGTTTACATAGCAGTGGGGCCCCATTTTTTAATTTGCCCCAGGGCCCTTGGTTACCTAGCTACGCCACTGGCTGCACGTGAAACGGATGTATGTTGTGCTCTCGGAGAATCCTCCACGCGCAAGAACGGGAAACCCAGAGTTCGCGCGCTAGACTTCACGTACTCCTACTTGGCATCTCCTACACCAGCACATTCTCTTCGACGGCCGGATGCTGTTCTTATCCGGTCCCTGCCAGCTCTTTCAAATGAACCCGTATCAGCTAACCTCTGGTGCAGGCGCGCAAAGAAATTATGACTGGGAATACACTTCGTCGGATATCGTTCCGCATAGAAACGCTGTGCGGCTGGCTCACTACAATCTGCATCCCCGTACGCCAAATGCATATCGGCTAACTCTGCGTTTGTATAATCAGCCATCCTACTAACTTCGCGTCCTTGTGGTAAATGACGATTCCCTGCACGAGAGCTCGGAAACCCTGTATATNTATATATATATAGAGAGAGAGAGAGAGAGAGATAGGTAGATGTAATGGAAACAATAAAATATGAAAATTTATCACTTATTATATAGCCTCCTTTTATATATTATGATATGTTTCCCAATTAAATTTATTAAAAATTTAATTTGTCGAGAGAAAGTTATTTCACTAATAATTAAATTCTTATTAATTTCCAATTAAAATATTTAAATAACCATTCCATATTAAAGGCAGAATAAATAAATAGTATCTACCTAAAGAAGAATTTTACAAAGTAGTTTGAAATACTTTTACTGCATTCTAAATGACAAAAAGGATACAAATGTGGAATTGAAAAATAAAAGAAGAAGAAATATAAAAATTAGTTATAACAAAATAATCTGGAACTAACACATGACAATAAATGAGCAAAGCTGGTTTTTATTTTCATCAGTGCGTATTTTTTAATTCTATAAATTTAAAGGATTTTCTTTCTTTTTCAGATTAATTTTTCGTAAATAGTTCTACTCTATAATTAATAAAATTGATATTTTTTATGCCTCTTCTTTCAAAAGAGTATAAACAATAATGAAACATAGTGTTGGAACATTGCATATTGTATTGTAAACAATGCTAAAAGGTTAGATTTGAATCAAGCATTTTTAGAAAAATCACGTTTCGAATACTAATAAAAAATTAACTCCATAATCTTTTTGTTAAGAGTTCAAAATAAGCTGAAAATAGTTATTGTAAAAATACTTGTAAAATGCATACTGAAAAACTTTGAATTTACTACTCTGAACAAAAGAATTTTTATTCTAGTTTTATAATTCAGTATTTAAAATTTATCCTTTTAAAACGATTCAGAAGTGTATTTTACGATTCAGAAGAAAGGTCTTATAATAAAGTAACCTGGCTAAAGTTAAGTTAGTTTTGAGCCACCACTTAGAATGGAACCACGTCCTTTCCAGTTCTGGCTCGGTCTTTTTAACCACTAAATCATCCTGATTCAATTAACTGTTTATCTGCTTCAAACGTTAAAAAGAATTTTTTTTTTTTCAGTGTGTCTTCAAATGAACAGAGGAATCTTCACATTAGTAGCTCCAACAGGAGAAGCATCTTATGATACTTTAGCATCATATTCAAATACTTTCCAAGTGCCATTTATAAGTCCATCTTTTCCTGAACTTAGTAGTGATCGACCATCATTATATGGACTAAGTTTACGTCCTCGTTATCTAAGAGCAATTTTAGACGTTATCATTTATTATAAATGGAAAGTAATATATTACTTGTATGACACAGATGGAGGTAAGTCTTGAAATATACTGAATTCCTAATGTAAAATGTGTGCTGTATATTTAATAGTGTGATGAAATTTATGTAAATATTTAAAGAAGGCTAGTTCAGTAGTTGACAAATTTGAGGCATTTCAAATACGGTTGAAATATTTTGTGATGCAGGTAGAGCTAAAATGTAGTCTAACAGTCAGTAGTTCCAAATATTGGAAATGTGGATCGGAGTTAGACATTAATGGTTCAATCGCTTTTACTTAGGTAATACATTTGATGCCTACATACTAAATTCGAAAGTGCTGTATAAGAGACATATAATTTTCTTGAAAGATAAAAAGCAAACAAGAGGATAGCATCACAAGTAAAAATATGATTAAAGTAAAGTCTTTATCGTTTTCAACGCATGTTTTTCTTCAGAAATTTTTTTTTTTTTATCTTACATTTATAGAACTTCATTTAATTTTTAAACAACATACATTTATAGAATCTAATTTCATTTCTAATTCGATGTAAATTTTAAATAAATTCTAAATCATCCGGTAAAGGTCAATTAAATTAGAAAATATGCTGGATGTTCCTTAAGGACCACCTCTAATATATGTTTTTAAAATGAAAAACGAATTTATCGAAAATGAAACCTTAAAAGTAAACACATAAGCTCTCACAAATTAATATTAAACTGAGAAAAAAAACAGATATACTATCAAAATCGGATCAATCACAGTAGAGGAAAGCAGATGTAATAAGCATCTAAACAAGTTTAATTGGAAGTTAAAACTTGAAAGTGCTTCTAAAATTCGTCTTTAAACTCTTCTTTGTTTTCTACGGCACTCATTGATCCAATTATTATTACTCCAATAATTATACAATGGATATTATTACTCTTGTATTCCTGCACCATGGTTCGTCAAATTTTAAAAGTGTTTTTTGTTTTTCCTCACTTAAATAGTAATTTGTTAGCCACAATCTGTTCAATTCCCGATCAATTCTATTTTAGTTTTTGAAAAGGATTCTTAAAATACATATCAAGAGCGGTGTTCAAGGAACATCTCGTATAAATGTAGATTGATCTAAATTACAAAAAAAAGTTTTCAAATTTGAGGTAATATAATGTAATTATTTAAAAGCAATTACTATTTTCCATCAGCGGAAACAGTCAGTTTTTATTCAAGAAGTTTTGGATCGAAACGAAAATCATCTCTTAATATTTTTAAAAAGTTAAATTTATATTTAGTTTATTACATTAATAATTATATATTCAAATATAATGGTTAAAAATTAATACTATAATCTACCCAAAATGTCTCGAACAAAATAGGATTACATTTTAACAATGTACCGGTCTTATCTATTTTTTTTCTAAATTTAGGGAGAATTAATTGATTTTTAAAATGAGTTTAAATTCAGTGTACTTTATATTAATTAAAATATTTTATTTGCACAATAAACAAATGCAAATCAAAATATTCAAATTTGAAAATTTGCCTAAAATTTAAAAATGGAGTTTGGAATAAAGTAAAATTATTTTAATTTACTGAATTACAGAAATAGAGCCTACTGACTTTCTGTAGTGTCTTGATATTTGAAAATTTATTTACAGGAATAAATTTCAAATTTATTTACAGGAATGAATTTCCAATGTCACTCTTAATGAGTAGATATAATAATAATTATTACGATGCAACGTAATTTTGTTTTTCAATACTTAACCTCAGTAACTATAAAAAATGTATGCAATGAAAGCGAATTATTTCAAATATATATTTAGTTTAGTTTTTTGTGCACGCAATAGAGTAGGGAGCATTCTTAACTATCCATATCAAGTTAAATATTCTAGAAACCGAACCGTAAAAAAGAAATCACACTGTTGTAAAAGTCTTTTTTTTCTTTTCAAATATACGTGTATTTTTTTTGGAAAATATGGATAACTTTTTTACAAGAAAGAATAATTTAGTGGCTATCATAACATATCATCTTCAAACATAGAAAAGAAATATTAAATTATTTTATTTTAAAAATATTTGAAAAACATCGTTTTAAACAGTTTGCGTCAATGTTATCTTTACATTGAAAATGTGCCCAGTAAAAAAATGCTAAACACATATCGTTTTCATGTGTGTTTTGTGGAGGGAAGTAGATATCGATAGTTTTTAACTTAAAAAATACTGTCTAAAAAGGAAAAAATTAGATATCAACGGATTCACTATGCAACAAATTTGAGCGTTTTTCCTTCTTGTAGATGAAACCATGTAATTCTGTATGAACAAATTTATTAAAACCAAACTGTTATGTACTGTTTTAGTTGGAGAAAAGTCGCCAACTTCTAGAATACAATCTGCATCAACTTCGGGAAGGTATAAATAAGACTTTTGATTCCAAAACGTTTACGCGTAGTCTTACGAAGCAAGTTTCGTAACAGTCAATACCATCGTCTTTCCTCGGTCTTTACCCGTAAGTTGTTGTGTGGTTTGAAAATACGTAATGTCGCCAGGTTAAAATATAGTTTTTTGGGGTAATGGTGGGTGATGAATGAAAGTTATTTACAGATTCGTTATTTTTAGCTAAAATTAAGCGAGATATATATGATTCGAAAAAGAAAAAAATTCAAAAAGACAGTCATGGTGTAGAAGTGTAATTAAACTGTTATAGAAATTAAAACTTGTTTTAATAAGGGAATAGAGTTAGGCTAAAACTTAATATACGAAAATATTATTGGTTGAATATGCTTGAAAAGAAAGAATAAAGTGAATTAAATATTTAGGTAATATTTTTGTAACATGATAAATCTTATAATGATCCTTATATGAGAAAATCTTTTTTGACTGTTGATTTGATCTGTTGTCATTCTCTGACGTTGCAATATAAAGGAAGTGCCAATATATTTGGTACGCTCTACCTCGTTATAAGTATTGATCCTCATTGCGTGATTATTGACATGTGCTTTTCTAGGGGAAACACTTCATAAGCAGTCATGCGAATATTATTCTCAACAACAAAAATAACAATTATTATCAGATTAGAATTAGATTCATGATATTATTATTAGAGTATCAATATTATACGTTTAAATTTGGAATAAAACTAATAAATTGGGATTATTAATGCATACGTTTATTGCTAAAAATTTACTACTTTTTATTTTAAAAAAACAATATTAATTCTTAGAAATAATAATTTTAATTACACCTGCATCAAGATATGTGATTTAGATTATTGTTATTATTAATAACAATTGAATTTCAAGAATTATGTAACTGCCAATTTAGGGTTGTTTGGTTGGATTAAGCGTACTTTTTTGTTACCACTAAATTCTACTACTTTTACTTCAAAATAATTTAGTATTTGTATCTTAAAACTGTACCTTCACCAATGTTTTAATTATAGCTCATTATAGTTAATTATTTTTCAATTATAGTTAACTATTAATAATAATTGAAGAATTATGTAACCACCAAATTAAAATTATTACTGTTTGATTGGTTACTTCTAATGAGTGCTATTTATGATTTTATAACACAAAAACATTCTTAAGCCTTGCAATTTTAAATTGTACCTTCGTCAAATATGATATTCAAACTATTAGCTCATAGAATGAAAAGCTAATAATAATAATTTCTTCAATTCACACTTACCTAAGAAAATATGATAAAAGAATATATTTCTTCTCTCTATTATTCATAAAAGTTGAAAATAATCATTTTTATAGTCTTTTGAATATAATCTTAAATTCTAAAAATTTGGATTCAATTCTAAAATGATTTAAAGTCTTAAGTTTTTGTTCTCATTCTGTTTCAAAAATTAAATAACGCATCTCAATTCTTAAAATGGAAGACGTGGAAGAATGATAAATTAAGTATATGTTTTGACTGACTAAATAAATAAAAATAAAGATAAGGTAGAATTTAAAAAGAAAAAAGAAAACATAGAAAAAAATATTTTTTAGCTCGAGGCTATGTTTTACAAAGCACTTGTAAACAATATTCTAGAAAGACGTAATTAAAAGAAAGAAAAACATAGAGAAAAAGAAAATTACTGTTTTCAAAATGCATGATGTTTTATTTGCTCTTGTTAAGTTTTTGCTCGTAAGTCATTTTGAAGACAAAGATATTAAGTTTCTCTCATATAAGAAAAGGAAATGAAGATTTGCATTTTGTTTGAAAGAAATTGGATTAGACAATAAATTGTAAGATAAATCATGAAGAAAGAAAAGGACTTTAAAAAAACAGTTTCACGAAACACCTGCTACCAGAATGTGTTAAATGAACTGGAAATACAAAAGCAATCTTAGAAGTAATTTCTGGCATTTGTTATTTAAATTACGTTAAAAATATTTTTTATCCTTCCAATATTTTCTTAAAGTAACACTGAAGCTTTCTTTTATTGAGTGTATCCTTAGTTTGTTAAACTTAGTATAAATAAAAATCATAACAACTGTTTTATAAAAAGGAAATATACAAAGGACGAAAAACTCAGTAAATATTTGACCAGTATTTGGTGCAAAGTTTCTTATTATCCTAAACTTTAGTTAAATGAAAGTTAATTTTATTTCAGTTATATTACATAAATTGTGAAGTGTGATTAAGAAAAATTTCCGTGGTGCAACTGACTGCACCAAAATTTGGTAAGAGACTCAAAACTTTGACGTTGACTGTAAACTAACATATATATTTGTTTACGGCACCATGTTTTCTTTACAACTCGGTCTCGGTGTATCGGGACAACTAATGCATGTTGTTTCAAGTTTCTACTACTTGTTCAAGTTTCTAGTTAGGTAAATGGCTTATTTGTATGACTTTAAGTTCATTTATTTTATGTTGCCTTTTTAAATTCGGATGGCTGTGTAAAATTGTTAGGTATATGTCATAAAATAACTTATTTCGGTAAATAGTTTTGTTACCGCAAATAGCTATACCTTGGCCTGCATTTGAGAGCTTTAAAAAAACCTAATAATGGTGCAATCTCCTATTACTTTTATAAAAGAAAAAAAAAGAAAGAATGAAAATATGTGTTTTGCTTCTTCAAATCACCTAAGGGGCAATCTTCTACTGATATTTAGAACTAGTAAAAACACCAAAATATGGTAAAATTGAGCTCCATTTAGTGGAGCCAGCAAATGAATACTAATTTTTTACGCAACGTGGCTTGAAATTTTTAACAGTGTATTATTTCTGAAAGTATTATTATGGCATTTTGATTGATATATTAGAATAAATTTCTTCTAAGGACAATTCTTTGAATTCATAATGAAACGAATTAGTGAATTTTAACCGCAAAAATTGTAGTAACATCTTTATTCAAAATATGGTACAGAGAGAACAAAGAATATTACTTGGTGAACTCTAACATCAAGGATAATTTTTGGTGTAACCAAATACCAAGAATAAATCTTCGCATAGTGAAACATGAAAAAAGTAGTGAACTTGCTGTGAGCATAACCTAATTAGTTTGATGTTATCTACATATAGTTTATTTATATACATATAACAATATATAATTTAACTAATATAGAAACAACATATAACATATAACAGAATAACATATAACTAATATAGAAATTAGAGTAAGATTCATACAATACACCATCCCCTAAAATATAATTCGCTTATAAATCTAGTATATATCCAGCACAGAGAGATAATTAGTAAGAATTTAAACTGGAATTAAATTGAACAAAAACAGAAATTAATTTTTGTAAAATTATTTAATACAAATTGATGATCAAAAAACAACAATGATGATCAACAACAAACTAACATGCTAACACCACCTCTCCCTCAATCATTTCTACAGTTGCCATCCGATAATATCTGAAAGCAATAACAATCAAAAAATGATGTTTTTGGAGTCGAGAGTAATTCACGAAAGTTAAGGAGCATTTAGATATATACTTTATTTACGCAATGGGCTATTGGCGACGGTCTAGGATGATCCCTGAGGATGATCCCGATATATGCCATCATAACTTGTGAGGTCTCTACCTTAATTTAGACATAGATCCGAAGGGGAAGTGAAACGTTTGCCCCATGTTCCAGAGGAAATACCCATGGTACCGCACAGTGACTTACCACAGGACTTTCGATTCCACAGATTTTACGAGCACTTATATCGCATGTACTCGGTGGGTCTTAGCGGAGTCGAGGATCGAGCCCTGGCCAATGAGTTCGATTTTCTGACCACTGTGGTACCACGACCCTTTCAAAGCGTATTAGATGTTAGCTGGAAATGAAGTGTTTAATCACACAATATTTGGGTTGAATCAACACCGAATTCGGAAAGGTATTGAACCATACTCTCTTAAAATGAACGAGTGAAAATAACTCCACTTGAATACTATTTAACTCTTTCATCTAGATAAAAATGGCCTTCTCATCTTGAGCTAAAATCACTCAAGTGAAAGAGTTATACGGAAAAAGCTGAATTTGAGTGAAAAAAATTTCACTCAAATTTGAGTTATTTTTACTCGAGTTTGAGTGATTTTTCAGTATTACCTGAGAGAATCATTTTCACTCAAACTTGAGTGATTCTAACTCGTGTTTGAGTGATTTTTAGTTTTTCAGTTTGTAAATTGCTGTCAAAAGTTTTACTGTTAATATTCGAAATTTTTGCATTTAGTGGTGCCATCTATCGTAAGCGACAAAAAATACTATAGTTTTCGTTTAAAAAAAAAATTCCTTTTGACAGAAAGCCTTAGATAGGAATTTTTTTTATCATAACGTTTGTTGAATTTAAATATCGAATTAGATAATATAGAACTTGAAAAAGTTTTCGCTGTGAGCATATCGACACTGTGTATCCTCGGATTCGAACTGGCTTCCCGTCTGTCATGAGATTGACCGATTAACCATCTCGGCTACAGTCCTGTGTCAAGACGACTACAAAGAACTAATTAGTTTCATGAGCTGGGTCTTGTTGGCAAGAATAAAGTTTTTATTTGTTAAATCAAATATGGTTCAAACACAGTTAACAGTTTGAATAGCAGCATTTTGTGGTTATCCAATTATTTTGATTGTATACGGTAAAACAACAATTAAATGAATTATTACTTAAGAGGTTTTTTTTATGAAAAATTCCTAACCACTGCAGATTTGAGTTTTTTTTTTCTTTCCCCTAAGTTACGTCATTTTTCTTTGAAGTTTAATTTTTAAAAGTAAGGAGCTCTAAGCGAATTTTTAAAGTAAGCAGTTTTATAAATATTATGCTCATTTAGGTTCAATTGAAAATACTATGAGTCATTTTTTTTCGAACAAATTTATTCGTTTAATTTATAAAGCTTTATTTTCAAGCAATAAAAAAGGTATATTGTTTTAAATTGCCTAAATTTTTTTAAGACAAATTTCTGAAACTAAGTGAAATTAATAAATTTTTGAAGAGGACGTTAAAAGCTAAAAAATCTGGATTAAATACCCTTTTTCAAACTCAATTTTGCAAACTCTTTTGATATAAATTTGTTTAAAATCCAAACTATATATTTGTTTTGATTAGAAAAAAATAAGTATAATTTTTGTTCTGCAATAATCCTAGCTTAGTATGAATTCGAATAAAAAAATTAACTAATTAACATTAACTACTTGACTTTACTTTAATATTGTTTTTACCATAAACTTTGCTCAAACATAGTTTTCTTAAGTCAAAAAGAAATAAATAATAAAAATTAATGAAAACGACATTTTTAATAAAATTACTAAAATACAGAAATATTTAAATACCTAATTTTAGGCATATTTTAAACTAATTAAATTGTATCGCTTCTGAATTATAAATAATTACAATTAAATCAAGTATGTATTTTATGAATTTTAACTATTATGAATATAGATAGTGTACGTTATTTCCGTTATCAATATATATGTTTAGAATTTTTACCTAATTGTAAGAAATTAATATATAATCAAAAAGAAAAAACATTATAAAAATTTAATATACCAGCCAGGAAAGCAAGATTGAAGACATCAAACTCTTTCAATTTTACAACAATGCAAAGTAACTGCAGTTTTTCTGCAGATTCATCAGAAAGTATACTTCTGAAACAATGACTGCATAATTACTTCAAATTTACTGCAGAATGACCACGGATTTAAAGTTTCAGTTTTTTCTAAATTTATGATTTTAAAGTGACCTCACTTAAACTACAGTAATTTTGTAGACAATAGCTAAAATTTTTTCGAAATAAATTACTGAGAAATTACTTCGCATTAGCTGCAAAATAACTGCAGTGTTTTTACAGTTAAGATTGCACTACAGAAAATTTGCAGTTAACTCTAGAAAAACTACGAAATTACTTCAGTTCTGTAGAATAACTACAGTTTATTTTCAGCTGGGATATAGGTATATAAATTCAAATTGAACTATATCTCATAATAAATATTACTTTTAATTTTGCTCCTATTTTTTTACTATTAATCTATAACTATTGTAAAATTCTAATTTATTTGCATTTTCAAATACTTTAATTAGCATTGTACTTTTAATTAAATATTAATTCTGCATTTTCAATTTTGCCTCGAAAATTGAATTTGAAGAAAAGTGGTAAGAACTTTTATGCTAGCAACAAAGGAAAAATAGTTTGTATAATGTGATAAATACTTTATGAAATAAGAAGATAGTATTAATTCTGAATTCCAATTAAATAAAAGCTAAAAACAGGATAAAAACAGAAAAATTCAAAATGCTGCTTAATTTTTTTAAATATAATATTTTCCACTTTTTCTTTGAATGATATATTTATAATAAAATACATTGAACATCTGAAGATTCTGATTTGAATGAATGGATATTGCAGATGTGAACTTTCATAAATTAAAGACAGTCAACTTTATTAATCGAAAGCAATTTAAATAACAGCAATTATAGACTGTATGAACAATAATTTCGTAAATATCTTTTATAAAAGAAGTATAGAATGATATGAAATTAATTATCCAGAAATGTTTTGTACCAAAATTATACATCAAAAAAACTAAAACATGGATATAAATTTATTATATTAAAATAAAATGTTAAAACTTTAATATGAAATCTGAAAAAATTCTAAGACTCTTATCAGACATAATATATTCCCACATGCTTTGACAAAGATTCTAGCAGGGAATCAAATTTTTTAATATTTCATAATCATCCACATTTAACACTTTCAATTTCAATAAATTTTTTTGACAAATAATTTAAAAGAATAGTATATTTTATTAAAAAACGCTGAAAAACAAGTAATTTAAATGGAATGTGCATATAACACATTTGAAATAAAAGTATTCTCAAAATAAAAACACCAAAGTACCTACTGAAAAGTAAAACAGCGTTTTCTTCAGAAATACCGCTGTGAACTAAAAGTTGTTTTAATTCTTCTTAATTCAAAATATTAAATGACATATTCTCCAGAAAAAAAAATTTAACGTAAAATAAAAACGAAGACATAATCTGTTTAGATCACAGAACATAACAATTTTATTTAGATTTATTATCGTTTGCTTTTTAAAATAAAACGATAGAAATTCCAGCTTATATCTCGCACACAATTAAATAATAAATAAATCTCTCAAGTTTGAGCTAAAAGCACTCAAATATTGCTTAATAAATACCACTCAAGTTTGAGTTAAAGCAAAGCAAGAATTTCGCTTAAGTAAGAATGTATTTCACTCAAGTTGAGTTAAAAAAATTTAACTCTTTTTTGAGTAGGGGAAATAACTCTTTCATTTTAAGAGAGTAGTTTTTACTGTATAGTATTAATAAAAACCCAAACAATATCTTTGTAAAAATAAAATATATTAGCAGATTTAAGACTTGCGAAGGTTTAAATGTAACATAAAAACTTCTCTTACATTAAGATATTTTATAACTTATTTTTAAAATTATGTTTAATATTATTTAAGTCCTTAGTTTTTTCTACAGTTTGACTTCGAAAATTTAGAAATTAAACAATTATTAGAAAATTTTCTGACAAGTTGCATAAGAATTTCAGTTATCACATGCAGGAAATAGAAATGCAGCAAATTTATTTCCTGTTTCAAATATTTTGTTTTTTTAGCTGCCTCTTTTAAAAAAAGAACTTTTTATTTGCTTCCTTTGAAAAACAGAAAAGCATAGAAATAACAAAACTTGGAGTAGTCTAAAAATATTTCCTTTTATGTTATTCAATCGTTAGTAAATGTCTCTCTATAAGTGCATAGCTAGAAAAAAAATGTGACATGTCATTTTAAAGTTTTTTGTGACAAGTCGTTTAAAAAAGAAACATATTTATGTTTAATAATTGCATATTAAAAAAAAGCTTCTGATTTTCATATGCATTTTGAAATAGATCAAATAATTACTTTCGAAACTAATTTAACAATCACGCAAATAAAAAATTAACTGTTAAAAATCTAACAACTATGAAACGGTGCGTATTATTTTTGTATGCATCGTTTCTTTTTGCATAATTTAAATATTGATTTAAAAGGCTTTCATATTATTTTTTATTTCTTCTTTTGACAATTTTAAGTCACTTAGCTAGTTGTATGACATTAGTTACGCAATAATTTTCCAACATGACTAAAATCGAAAATATGTATCTTTAATAATCGAAATTTACCTCGTTAATTATTTAAACGAAGATTAAGTAGAAGATCTTATAAAAAGTATTTTAAAAGCTTGTTTGATAAAAAATGTAATTTTTTTTTTAAGATTTATTACATCGACAATTTATTAACATCGTTAACAATGCAGTAGAAGATATTTTGCGATATTTGAAATTAAACTAAATATGTTTTTGCAAGAGAGACGTTTTATACTTGCATTTCATGTTTAAATCTATTAATTATTTAGCGCAATTAAATTGCTCTGGAGAATTCGTTTTAGCTTACTATTAATGCGGAATTCATCTATGTCTCATTCGATGTGTTTCTAAATATGCTTTCATAATACTTTTTCAATATTTCTTACGTCAAAATTGAAAAAAGAAAGCTTTAAAATAATTTTTTTAAACTCTGTAAAGGACTTAAATCAGTTATTGATGCAGAAATATGAAGAATAGCTTAAATCCTTACAATATTTTATGATATTCTAAAAGAAATCAACATTTATTCACTATATTTCGATATGTAAGAAGTCAAGCTCTAAAGATAGTCTCTAATAAAAAGACTGAGTAGACCAACAAAAGAATCGAATATTTTTTTATGTCATTCTTCAGGAATAAAAGAAAAGTTCTTAAAAGTAAGCTTGTCGATCAACCTATGTGGTTGGCTCGACAGAAAAGAGACATGTCACTCATTGTAGTGTGAAATCCGATTATTGATCATGTGACCGGATTGCCTACAACATTTCAACTTTCTAACGTATGTTTTTATGACATAAAAAAGAAAGTTAGAAACTCCCTATGTTTCATTGATTCTTTTCGAAGACAGATATCGTAACCGAGAAGATAGTTTTCACATTGAGGGTATAATTTCCCAATCTGGCTGGGATAAAATAAATGGTTTTGGGATTTCGTGTCTAAGATGTTTATACTTTGCTGATTTTTATTGGTGGATATCATATAAATGAATCATTACTAGGTTTTTAATAAGCATCTTCAAGCAACTTAATTAGTGCTTGGCTCATTTAATGTACGGTGTCAAATAAAGCTGTCTTTAATATTGTTGAGAATCGGAATTTTTTGCAATGTATTACGTATTTTTAGTAAATATTATTTTCCTGAGCATGGTTAAAATAAATGTAGTTTTTTGTTACTTGTATTATTTTTTAAAGGAAGTTTGTAAACAATACTATCAGGAGAAAATAATTCTTTAATATTTTTAAGAAAATCAGAAATTAAATTAAATCGTTTGTTTATATGTAAGAATCGTTAATTTATATGTGTGCCTTCATTTTCATTAATATAATTATATTAATTTCTATGTATGTCTGCTTAGTATTTTTTTGAAAAGAAAAATTTTAATTAATTATTTTTTAAAAAATATTTGCTGACATTTATATTCCCAAATAGAAATGAAAGTAAATATAGTTTATCTACACAATGATTAAATCCTGACATCAGTAGGAGAGTGGGGTCAATTGTAAAATTTTTTACTTAATTATTTTTAACTAACAAAAAATCCAATATATTATTAGTATTAATTGACAGATGAGTAAAGTAGTCTATCCTCTACTAGAAAAAAAATAAATACCTAATTTTAAATGTTATTATATTAGTTATTAACAATTTTTGACAGTCGAGCACTTGTTACAATTGTCCCCACTTACGGGGTCAATTGTAACAGTTCATAAATTCAACTAAAACATAGTTAATTATACATATTATCATAGTTGTGATATATTTTTTTATTGATCAAAATAGTAGTGATATTTTAGGAGTAAAAATAATAATGAGCAGAGACCTAAAGGGTTAAACTTTTAACTTTAAGGGGTTAAAAATTTTAATTTATGCTGTGAAAGGTGACAAATAAAATAATGCACATGCAACATAATATAAATGATATAGGAAACTATTGGTGGTTCTTAAAGAGTTAAGTAATGGTTTGTAAACATAAGATTATTTATTTTCAGCTGTTACAATCGTCCCTTTACTTATTGTTACAATCGTCCCCAAGACGCCATTTCAGCTTCATTTGTTAAAAACAATGCTAGTTAATTAACAAAACTAATCTTTTTTTTTTTAAATGTTAATTAAGGTGTCCACTTACATATTCGGTTAATAATTTTTATTTGTTTAAACAAAATTACTTTGTTACAATATAATATTCTAATACCAAAAAAAGTACTTACGTAGCGTGAAAATATCTTTTGTGATGTAACTCTTTCAAAAGTACATAAAAATGGTTGCCAGCAGGGGTGTACATGTAGATTTATTAAATACACCTTGTGCGCCACCTAGGAACCAAATCTAGAACCCGACACTCGAAATTTTTGCTCTGTTACAATCGTACCCTGTTACAATTGACCCCACTCTCCCCTACTTAAAAACATAAAATCATTAAAATTTGATGTCAAACAAATATTGTATCATGTTTGTGAATGTTTCCTCTCAGATTGAACTTCAGTGTTGTCTTCATTGTAAAAATTCCGATGAAAAGTATCGGCACTGAGAGATACTTTTTACCGTAAAACTGAAACATGCTGAGAAACAAAATCAGTTGTGGAACCTATTTTTACTGAAACATGTTGGGAACAAAAAATCTGATATACCATAATTTTTACAGTAATAATTACTGCAAAATCACTGAATCACTCTAATTAAATTATTTAAAACTACTAATTATGTCACTCCATGTAATTATGTCACTCTAATGTATTTATATCACTCTTATTAAATCATGTGTTACTGTAAAAATTCTGGTAGAATCTTAGAAAATTGGTTTTGCGGTCAGAAAGGATTTAAAAGGTAAAATGATTTTATGGATGATGCAACAAAGGGTCAGTACTTTATACTGTAATTTGAATCTTAATTTTTGCAGTGTAATCCGGTATGAAAAAGATTAAATTACGCAAGAATACTTTCAATTACTAAGCTTAATTGCCGCAAACAGTAATACTATATTCATATTTGTAGTAATAGAGTCAATAAAATGACTGCATGGCTTATAAGAAAAAAAATCCTTAGTGAAATGATTGAATCCAATTCCAAAAATGTTGAAAGCAATTAATTTCTGAAAGAATTTAACTTCATGGACGAAAAATTCATTCTTTACCCTAAAGCTTTTCAGATTCATTTCGTTAATTTTATGATCAACAATGGTCTTTAAATTTTATAAATTAATTTACCTTTCAATTTATTTTTCAGGAAAGTTACTTAAGAGACTAATGCGAAACGCTTTACGAGACAGACTGCGCTCAATTTAATACTCGTCACTTTATTGCTTTTAATATCTTTACAACTCAATTCAGGAATGTCAAAATAATCAACTAAAGTGATCAAACTGGCAAATTTATCTTTTTCTTTGTCGAAAGTTATGTAACCCTCTTAAATCTTTTCACTGCGATGAATCTAGAGACAATATATATGTCTTGAGTGTAATGATCTTTAAATTATTTCCCTATAAGTTAAATTAAAATACCAAGTATACTTATTGAAAAACTACTATTCTACGATATAGCAATTTAAGATGTTGAAAATATTATTTTAAAAAAATAATAAATAAATAAATAAAAGCTACATTAGTAAGTAAAATACTATATCAAATAATATAACAAATTAAAAAATAAATGAAATTAATACATAAATAAATCAACAAATAAAAATATGAACAAAAGAAATAAAATTGTAAAAATGTTAGTATTGTTCTATCTCTGTTCTTACTTATTATATCAATGTTTTTATTCAAATAACAATAAATATGTTGTAAAAAAACTAAGTTAGAATATCACAAAGTTAGGCTTAATGCATATTGGTTTACTATAGATACTTTTACATTTAAAATTAGCTTTAAACTAGTTTGAATCATAAGTATTGAATGCAATCTGCTTATAATAAAATAAATGATAAACTTTTTTTAACTATGCAATGTCTTAGTCAGTGGCGTGGCGTGAAAATTTTCGGTGGGCATCGCAATTATTTAAGCTTGTGGTGAAAAATCATTAACTCTTAAATGCAATGGTTGAATGAAACTTTAAATCTTACCTTCACTTATACATGAACTCCAGCCTTCTTGTTTTTAAAGCGAATTTGTTAGTGATTTTGATGTAGAAGTCTTCCTTCTCCTTTAAAGACATCAACAGTTTCTTTTCAATGGACAACAAAGCCAAATTACTGATCCTGTTTTCTGTTTGTGTGAGCCTCTTGTATGTATGAATCCTTTTAAGGGCGGAAAAACACCTTTCTACTGGTGCTATTGTTGCAGGAATGGACGAAATTAATTTGGAGAGTTTCCTTGAAAATTTCCTTGAAAGAACAGCGTAAATTTTCTTCTCTCAGAAATTTTATTAGTTTTTGTGGGCATTTGTCGTTAAATGCAGAAGTCAGGTGAAATACAACCAGTTCATTTTTCAACCCTGTCATATCAAATGTTTGTGGATATAATTCTCCTAGATTAGGTAAATCAGCGATTCTCAACCTGTGGGGCGCGCCCCCCTTGGGGGGCTCGTGCTCACCAGAGGGGTGGCACGAGAATATTCAAGAGAAAATATTATTGAAAAAAATTGATTAACTGGATGAAAGGAAAGCGCACATATACATTGAAAACAAAATACATTTTGACATATTTAATAACTTATTAAAGTGAAACAACTTATTAAATCAAAATTTAAGGTGGGGAGCCAAGGGTGGCTTGGCCTTAAGGATTTTTTTATAATTTTCTGATTAAGCCTGTGTATCTGAATTTTTTCAGTAACATCCTAGACCTATCTGTAATATATATCACGTATACTTTTAATTGTAAAATAAAATTATAGTACAATTTTAAAATTTTAGCTTCAGCACCTAAGGTTTCGCACAGGTTCCAAAGGTGAGCCATGTTTTGAAATCACTTTTTCACTTACTCAAATTATCTTTAGAAAAAACACTTGGACTGGCAAACTTCTTTTAAAAAGGCACTTTAAGTGTCTTGCTGGTAGGAACAAGTTTCCCGACTTTAAAAAAGATATTTGTTTTCAGAGTGTATAATTTGTTTATTGATTTTACTTTGATAGTTCTTGTGTGAAGTCACTAGCGATTCTTTTGAGTTCACTCATTAGAATTAATCAAGAATTATTGAGTTAATTTTTTCAGAAGGATTAGCCAACAAGTAAGAGTTAAATAACCATACTAGAGTTAACTAACTAAACCCATAACTAATCTAAAAATACCCAAATTTGCAAGAAAATACCAGAATCGACCACAAAAACACTCATAACTACCACAAAAATAAAAAAATACCTGAAAAATGACTTTAAAATGCAAACAAAACAAAAAACTTGAAACAAAATATCGCAAAGTCTACTAAAGTGCAGAGAACGTCAAAATATTATAAAAATTTAAAAAATACCAAAGTTCCACATTTGCTTAAAATGAAATAAATCAATTGGCATTTAATTCAAGCATTCCTTTTTGAGAAATAATATGCTACGTAATGATTTATAATTAACTCTTTTATAGATTTCACGTTTGCTTCCGAAGGTGGCCCGAGTGTCGCGCCACTTGGGAACATACATAAGGTCTCTCTTACCATTTGCACGACATAAAACTATTAATCTGATAGATTAATTCGAATTAAAGTAATGTGGTTAAAGAAAAAGAAATAAACTTTCAGAAAACATATTATAACTCAAAGTTCTAAGAATTTAAACACATTATCTTCTCACCTGGAAATTAGAACGACAACTGCAAATAATTAAATCACTTCATACAATGGAGGCCATTCAAGGAAATATCTTCCAATTCAGCCTCGTGCACCTCAGATACAAGATTTACAATGCAGAAGGGACATCTTATGATTCAAAATAAATTTCATTTTACTTTGGGGGGGGGCTACGTTAGGAGCACTGGCCACCTTTGGCTTACCCACCTTACTTAATCAAACATACTAAATTTTTAAAAAAAATTAATAATTTTTAGTGACTTCCTTGGGTCTGTCCTGCAGAGCAAAGTTTTTTGAGGTGAGGCTTAATATTAGAAATAGCCACTCTCAGTCCTGTTTCTATATTTAGCCGTGATCTATATTTTGTCTTCAAAGAAGCCACAGCAGAAAATCCAGTTTCACAAAGGTAGGATATTGAAAACGGTAATAGAATGCGAAATGCCCTTTGTTTCAGTGCAGAAAAATCCTCCTCCTGCCAAAATTCAAATAGTGATTTATTACTAAATTGCATTTCAGTTTCGCCACTTGTCGTGAAGTCTATGAATTTTTCTTCCTCATCAATTGAGAGTCCTTCGGGAGTCTTATGAAATGGATTCCTAACCCACTCGTAACTTGCTAGCAGTTTGTCATGAGCAGGAAAATACTTTTTAAAATTCTTTGCCAGCATGGCTAAATGATTTTCAATGGTTACAAACGTAACTTTCATATATTCTTCTTCAGCCTTATAAGTTTTAGTACAATTATCCACATTTGCAAACATTGTTAGGTTTTTTTGCTTTAAATTTCTGCCCCACAATTCTAATTTTCTACAAAAAGCATTAACTTCATCACTCGTATCCAACATATGTGTATTTGCTCCTTGGAGTTTAAGATTCAAGTTATTTAATTTCTCGAATATGACGACCAAGTATCTCAATTTCATCACAAATAAACAATAGTGTAAATTCCCGGTTTCCGGTCTGTTATCTTCTAAGAAAATGACGATTTCTTCTCTTAATTCATGAGCACGTTGCAAAAATTTCTCACGTGATAAACATCTTGCCTCACATTTAAATAGTAACTCTGAATGTACTGAACCCATGTCATTACAAAGAGCAGAAAAGATTCTCGATCTCAGGGTTCTCATTTTTATATAATTTGAAATGGTTACAACCGCAGTTAATACAATATTTAAACCAGGACGTATTTCTTTCGAACCCAAAGCTTCTCTGTGGATCATGCAATGTGTCCAGACGCATTGAGGCGATTTTTGTTTTACTAGTGCTTGTATACTTTCGAACCTTCCGGATATTGAACAAGCATATTCCGATACATATTCCAGTGCATATTCCGATGCAATTTTTGCATTCTGTGTTTGCATCATTCATAACATCATTTAAAATAGCAAATAATGCTAGCGCTGTTGTTTTGAGTTCTATTGATTTGCAGAAAAGTAGTTCTACTACTGACATATTATCACAAAATCAAACATAGGCAATGAAATGAGCATCTTTATTAATATCTCTTGCTTCAAAGTTTATTGAAAACATTTTGTCACGCAACATCGAGAAAAGCTGACACTACATTTTCAGTTGTATCACCAATTCGACGAGCAACAGTATCATTTGAAAGAGGTATGGACTGTAATTGTTTTGAAAAATTAACTCCAAACATAGTTTCTACAATCTCAATTGCTGCTGATTTTTACTTTACTTTTGTTTTGATAGTTAGTTAAAAATTATTTAACGATAGAATTAAAAATACTCAATATACATTATTGTTGCATACATTTTACTGCAAGTGGGGGGCGCGATGAAAATTATGATTGAAAACTGGGCCGCGAATACTGAAAGGTTGAGAAACGCTGAGTTAAATGCTTTTCTGGGAAGCCATTTTTTTCTGAAAAATTCTTGAACTGTTTAGGATTTAGTAAATCAAAGAATGCCAGTTTTTTCAGAGAAGAAAACCGGCTGCTTAAATGGCTGAGTAAATTATCTGTTACTTCATAAAACAGCTTTCTGTATGGTTGTTCTAAAGTCAGTGAACTTTCGCTGTTAGCATGAACTTTTCTTTTTCTTGAATTTTCCAGTAATCCTGCCACTGAAACTGTTTTTCCCAAATAACGGGAAATCCAATAATGTCACTTTCATCGCACTTTCCTGCATTCTCCAAGATTTCTTGAAAGTCTCTGATAACATTTAAGCAGTACAATATATTGATACTGTCTGCCTGCAACATTTGAAATAATAAATCTGTTCGGGAAAACAAAGGTGAAAGCAGATTTAATAAAAAGACAGTCTCGAACTTCTTCAAAAACAAGGAGTACCCATTAGCAACACAGCGAGCAGGACCATCCCAGGTATCATCAGAACTTTCATAAATGCTTGTAAAAAAATCAATAATTTATTCACGGTACTGTTCTACCGTATTCACCTGTCTTGAGGTAAAGCACCATCTTGCTGGAGCAAAAGAAGGAATACTTTTTTTTAGCATTCCTGCATTGCAAATGATCGCTTACTAGAATGCGATGAAAATTGTGCAATTGCGCTTAGTGTTGAAAAGAATCTGTTGCGTTATAAAATATCATTCATGCCCTGAGATAAAACCAAGTTTAATACATGAGCATAACAGAGCGTGAATAGAGCTTTTGGGTATATATCTGTTACTTTTTTGTGTCAACCTGACAAATGGCCTGACATTACAGCAGCACCATCGTACGTCTGAGCAACGAATTTATCAGCCAGTTTATATTCACTTACGGTTTTCTGTACGTGCTCGAGAAAACCATTAGATATGCGGTCTGCAATTACGTCGGTAAATCTAACAAACCTCTCTGTAACATTGCTGTCTCCCTTCACAACATATCTCAAAACTGTAGAGAGCTGTGACCTTCTTCTAATATCCGACGCTTCATCTAACATTAAATCTACAAAATCTGCTTTTTCTATTTCTCGTTTAATAGTTTCTATCAGTTCTTCACTAATAATACTAATTAGTTCGTTTTGTATATCATTTAAAGTGACTTTAAAGACTGTGGAATTTTCAAAATGTTCCGCTAAAACTGGATCGTAGAGTTTTACAAGATTTAAAGTTTCAACATAATTTCCTTGATTCAAAGAGGAAGTTTTTTCATTGTGCCCTCGGAAGGGTAATTCGTGTTTGGCAAGAAAACATGTCACATCTATGAGTCGCTTTAAAACTTCATGATTTTTCTTAACTTTTTGGTTACGCAAAATGTTATTAACTTTGAGGGTTTTGTCTATTCCTTCATCTATTCGTTGCTTTCCAAAATTATACAGGTCTACTACACACTGAAGATGTGATTCAGAATTTTCGTGCGTTTTGGTTGATTTGGTTAGTCCATTCAAATTACTGAAATCACTAAAATTCCAAACGTTTTTGGATTTGGAAAATAAAAGACAGGGCCAGCAAAAGGGTTTGGACAAACTTTCACTGCCACAGAGCCAAGTATGAAAATCATAATTAGAAACTGTGAAGTGTCTGGTATACTCTCTGCCTCTTTCTTTTTCTTCAGACGATAAATTTTTTAGTGATGGACAAGGTCTACCATTTTGGACAATATGCAGTTTATCCTCCAATCTTAAAGAACCGAAATGTTTTTTCTGGAGTTCTTGTATAATATCCGATTCAGCCATGTCTGAATCAGTAAAATGGGCATCAATGGGGAAAAAATTTCAGTTCATTCAATGAAAACATTGAATTATCGCATACGAATATTCAAAGACGATGCAAAAACTTACCAAAAAATAATCAAAACTCCATCTCAATTAATAAAAATATCTATGACACAGCATGACGCAAAAATCACTGAGCAACAAACCTGCCAAACAATTGCTGCTTTCAATATATAAACTGCTTTCAATATATTAACTAAACCATCTCAGTTAAAAAGCAGAATATACAATATAATGAAAGAGAAAAATTAATCAAGAAGTCCTGCAAAATAAAAAAACACCCTTTAAAAAATGAGAAATTTTAACTGAATAACATTTCATCACAGCAGGGAAGTACAACGGATAACGGAACAGCAACGCTGTTCTAGTTTAAAATCTAACCCCCTCTCTTGAAGAGTGCGAGAGCATCTTGACTTCTGTCCAACAGAAGCGCAAAAATCAGCGGTGAGTAGCATACTCTTAGTTGGGTAAAAAGATGCGCGAGGTGGGGACGACTGAGGCAGGAAAAAAATGTTATTTGGATGCGCTAAAGTTTGCGAATCGTGCGAGGTTTCTCTTTAGTTTGATCTGGATTTTTTTTGTTTTTTGGAAGAATCATATTTTTTAAATTATATTTAAACTCAAAATACTCCATCTAATTCTCTGAAATATTGCTTGGTCATCGCCGCATCGTGCAATGACCGGACGCCACGCCACTGGTCTCAGTGAAGATACTGGGTGATCTTTTTTTCGCCTCTTCAGTATTATTATAATAGTTTACGTACCTTTTAATGAAATACTCTTTTTGAAAATCTGCGAAAAAAATTACCAAAATACTACAAAAAAAAAATTATTTTTTACTTTTTAAGAAAACGAAAATATTTTATGAATAATTTGACACATAGCAAACAAATACGTAATAATTATATTTCAATGTTTTTTTCTGTCCTCATAATATTCTTTTTCAGGATAACATTACGTAACTACTTCAAGAAAACAAATTAAATAAAAATTATCGAAAAATGAAAATACCTTATAAATATTACTAAATTGAATCAAAATATTGATTACACTTCGGAGCGCTATTTTTTTTGTTTTCTGTTGCATGTGATTTTTTAACTAACCTTAGATACATTAATATTACTGATCACTGCAATCGGTTTCTCTCTCTTTAGGCTGCAGTTTCTTTTTAAATTACATTTTTAGTCTATTTTTTGTACAAGTTTAGAAGCATTATATATTACATCGGGTAACGTTTCGACAAAGCTTTAGGGGAACATCATCAAGAATAGAAACCCATGTCCGAAAAATGTCGTCATACGCCACTAGGAGCGCTTTCCTAGACATGGGTCTCTATTCCATTTTAATTCGGATAATATTCTCGAATTTCCCTAGAAGTTCGTCGCAACTTTTACGCGATTCCCTGTTTTACGCAACTTTTACGCTTTTAAATCTGTACATTTCGACAAAAAAATAGTCTTAAAATGCTATTAAAAAAATTGTAGCTTTAAAAGCAAAACTAATTTCAGATTTGCGACCCTCCCCCACACCCGAATTAGAAAACGTAAAGTATTTGCCACAATTTTTACTGAAACCGCTATTCAAAGTATCACTTTATAATTTTGAATGAGAAGAGAGTTACTTTTTTAGTTATGATTTGGGGGTAATTTCTAAAATTTTTAGTTTCCAAAGCAAGTTTGGAAATTTGGAGTTACGAGCTTATGTAGATTTTGAATATTTTTAACTCATTCTCTAAACTGTAAAATAAGCTGCATATTTAAAAATATTGAGCAATCGCAAATTTGTTCGGTAAAAACAAATATTTCATAATGATGTAATTTAACGATATTCATCTTAACTAATATTTGAAAGTGATTAAAGAAATAATAATTTCCATACATACACAAATACATACACAGATTGTTAAAATAAAATGAGATGGTAAATCAAACATACGCGTCGTAGAATAAGTATTAAGTTAAATTTGAACTAGGTATAACAGAGCAGGAGCATATATGATTTGTACATTCAAAATTTATTTAAAACAGTTTATAGAGACTTGCAAATTAAAATATAAATATCTTTATCACTAAACGATTAAAATGCATACACATTTTCAACGGTAAACTTTAGTTTCTGCAGACGAAAGCATCATTGGAGATAGACACAAACAATATCGTTATTGATTGTAAACAATTACAGACGAAATCAATTCGCGCCAACATTGGACTCTTTGGAAGAGAAACTATTTAACATATGGCGTAAAGGCGAGTGGTTGCGATGTAAAATGTTCGCATTTTTGGTGTTTAGAGCTTTTATACCCCCCCTCTAAATTGTATATTAAAGCTCAATTTAGTGTTAAGTTAAAAAAATAATTGTTCCTTTGTACAACTTTTAGAGTTGTTCAACGGAGGTGGTCATTGGTTCGAATCCTGCGGTAGATAACGAACATTTCGCCCTCTACTTCACCTTTGCGATGAGTATATGCTGTTTCAATTCTGAAGGCTTTAAAATCCGACTATTATTTGCTTCGGAGCTATTTTGACACATTTTTGCTTAATTTTGAGCAAACCTTTATTATAGTGTATAAGTGATTTTAACAGCTAAGAGTCAAATTTTTAATGCTACAAATGACTAAAGTTTTTAACAAATTTTAATAAGTTTTATAACAGTATATACTCGTCACTGTATATGCTGTTATAAAACTTATTAAAATTTGTTTTAATAAGTTTTTTCAGAAACAGTATTTTCAGAACCAACGATATTAAATTGAAGAATTTAGATATATTTATTGTTTACTAAGTAAATCAAGGTCATTAATAATAATAGATCAAAGAATAAAGATATTTCTAAGATATTTTAAATTTATTTCCACGAGCACAAATCCTTAATTTTTTTTAGGAAATCTGCAATAACATAAAAACAAAATTCAAGGTTCCAATTTTTGTCTAGAAATTTCATTTTACAAAAATATTAAGCAAAACTGTTCATTTAATATAGTCTACTGATTATTTTCAAAAAGAAATTGATAATAGGAGAGGAATATAAATATTCATAATTTATCTTAAATAGAGTGAAAATTACATAAAGATTTTTATACAGTTATTCATTTTTCTATACTTGTAATTTTTATTCTTAATAAAGGTAATCAATTACAAAAGCATTCAGTTGCTGAAAGAAAACTTGGATAATGTAAATTAACCTCAAACTCCTCTTTTGTGAAGCTCCCCTGTACCTTTTTAAGAAAGCAGGAATAAGGAATAAAATAAGTAGACCATGCTGTGTTTGTACGTGAGTATAGAGAGGGGTTCGAAACAGCCAAGCATGCATTTCATCATTAATAACTTCTCATGTAATAACTCGATTAAGGCAAAGGAAACAATCTAATTTGCATTTAAAGAGCAGAACTCTACTTATGAATCTAATTACTAAGATTACAACCGGTAAAAGACATTCTCTTTAATTCCGGCATTTTATTATCAACGCAAAGTATATTTGAAGACGAATGAATTTCCGGTTTAAAATTGCTTGGAGAAATGTAAGATTTATTAAGCAAAAGTTGCGTAGAGAATAATTATTCGTTACAAAATTTTAATTTAAACTCAGTTACGTTTTTAATTTTAATTTTCGATTGTAAATATAGAAGAAATGTATTGTTTTTTTAAAAAATTCTTAATAAATGTTCGCAAATTTCGAGGGAAAAGAAAAATACTCATTATATTTTCGGTTAAATTAAGAAAATCACTTGAAATTTTCACATAGAATAAGCTAAAACTGTTGTGAAATTAAGAATAAACAAAAGTTTAAAAGAATTAGCTAAAATATTTAAATATAAAAGAGTAATTGTCACATTAAACAAGCGTAATTGAGACAATAGGCATAAGGGGGACATTAGAATAGCTGCAATGCCACAGAAGAAGAAGAAAGCTTTAAAGAATTAAAAGTATTAGGGTTAGGTCATTTTCAAATATTTTTATTGATTAATACTAACTCAAGTTGTAAACTTTCTTTGAAATGCAGGCTAAAAAATTACAGTCTTACTCAATTGAAGATTGAAAAAAAAATTATATCCGCTACTTTTCATCAGCTGTTTATTGTTGATAAAAAAACTAAATAATATCAATTGAATTTATTATCCTACATAATGAACTGAATTTTCTCAATGCAAAAGATACAGTGATAATCACCAAGATAATTACTAGAAGATTAAATGCATAATTTTACCTTATTTTATATAGATAGGTTTAAATTCTCTAAACATAATTTTCCCCATGTTTAATTATCACAGAAAATAAGATACAGTTTCTAACTCTTGAGACTTTGTGATTTTCATCTTTATAATAGTGAGAAGTTAAGTGCACTTTATTCCATTTTAAATTTAGCTAAATTTAAATTCTCTAAATATGTTTTCCCACATTTGACACAGGAGTAGAAGCTTATTTATTTGTGATTTGGAGAGAGTTAAATAAGGGTATGGAATTAACAATAAATTGTCTTCTATAAGGAAATGATGTTCATTTCAAACATTAAACTGTAATAGAACAACTTTCCTAGATAATATAGATAAACACTCCTTTTAATATTTTACATTGTTTTCACTATTTGTTTATTTAAAATATTTTTCTTTATAACATTTTAGCACAATGCTAGGAAATGTCAATAAAGAAATCAAATCAATAAATTATTAATTCTCAGGTAACAGTTCCCAAATTTGTGATTTAGTACAATATGAGTGGACCTTTGAATTTTAAATTAATAAAATTTTTATTTTTTTTCAAATTAGACTAATAATAAGATTTTTTTTATTCTATTTTAGAGTAAAATTTAACAGGTGATTTTGAAAGTTTTTAAACTCGTTTTTCACACTTGGTTCAATTTTTTTTTGTTAAATTAATTGTTATAATCAACTTTTTAGTACTTCACCTGTGCATATTTTGCAATGTTGCAATTCTCATTCAAAAATCAGTCTATCTTTCTAATTAACCTTAAAATGTACAACAAAGAGCATTTTTTTAAAAACTTTTATGGTTTTAAAAACGTTTGCAACTGGTATTTTTGAAGAAAAAAAACATGAATATAAGACTATATTGTTCTTTAACTAGTTAAAACTAACATAAAAACTGTGGACTTTAAAGACCTTTATGGGGCTTCCATGCAGGCGTGAAATAATCCAGGACCACAAATATTCCAGGAGGACACTGTTGCAGGGAATTGAGGAAATATTGTGGTAAGGTTCGAACTCCTCTCGGCTATAATACGTAGCCAGCTTAACGGATCTAAATGGCTTCATTAGGTGGGCCTAGTTGATGCTTTCAAATTCTAATTGTTATTAGGTGAAAGTAGTTAACATGTTCTCACAGTTTGAATCTTATCTATAGTTATTTGACTGTTTTGTTTAATTATGGTAAAATAAAAATTTAAATTTTTTATTTAACCAATTTCTAACAGGAATCTATTTAAAACTTGCATTTTTTTAAAAAATATTTTTCGGTTTCCTTTGTCTTTACACTTCATATTTACTTCTCTTATATGTGAAGAATTCAGAGCGTCTCTTATTTAACCATGATTGTTTTCAAGATTTTTACTACTTGGTTAAGTTAAATATGTTTCAGGTTAAACTCAATATTTCCTCCTAATATAAGAGCGTCATTTATCTGAATTATCTAGAGGAATAACGTTCTAATGCTGCAAATATTATAGATGCCATTATGTCTTTATTACGCACATCTCAGAACTAAATAATTCTCTCAGCAGTCGATATTAAACCAAATAACCCAGATTTAAATTATGATATTGCGATGTGATGAAAAAACTTGTAATTTCATGAAAACAGTAATATTACATCTCATTTGCAAATCACTGTCTTTCAAATATGGTAAACTCATGTTCTTACAATAATGACTCAGATAATAAAACATAAGTTGTTTCGTAAAGACCACCCTTAATATATATTTTTAGAATCCGACGACATAAGCTCATGGGGAATCACAAACTTTTGTTTAAGTGAGGAAAGAAAAGTCAAAAACATATTCGAATTTTGATACTTTGATGCTTTTAATATCATTATAAATTAATTTGCTTTATTTTTTAGCAATTTTCCTAAAATTATTTTTAAGGGCATCTTCGAGGGCATTTGAAGACGTCAAAAAATTCTTAAAATATTTATATTATGTTAATAATGGGGCTGTTTTTATTATTTGGATTCATGTCATTAAGGTGACTTAAGTGGTCACTATACAGTTGGTCAAACACTTGCTGACAAATTTTGTAATACAAACATTAGTTATTTAAAAATTAAAGTAAATAAAACGCTTTATCAGTTAAACATAGAGTAATCTATGAAGTTTCAAATGCTGAAAATTTTATTTCTAAACATCTAAATTTAAGTAAATTATGGCAGGATTAAGCAAAAGGGAAGTAATTTTACCCTTATTTGTATGTATTTTTATGTTTTAAAAAATGAAATTCAACTTCTGAAACTTCATTTTTAATTCAGGGTTTACCTGAACTATACTTTATTTTTTAAAATACTAATGTTGGTAAAGCAGAATTTGTCATTAAGCACTTTTCCCGAGTCTTTTTTTTTCTCCAAATTGCATACTGAAGAATTTATATGAAATAGGTTGCTGTTTGTTCATTGTTAATGACAGAAAATCTTGTTTTATACAGTTAAAAAAGATGGGGGGAAATGGTGTTTTATGTATGAAAATTAATGAGAGTATTTAGTATTAATTATAGTTATTTTAGTATTAATTATAGTTATATTTTGAGTTGTATAACTTGATTACATTTCTTGTCTTTGAAACCCTAATATGCCGATTGAAGAAAAATATTTTATTTTGAACTAATAATTACGAAAGAATTTACACGAGATATACGGTGTTTTATATTCTAAACGATTTTAAAATAATAGCAATAGAAAAAGGTTTTAGATTCTTGCCTGAAACTCTTTTTACGGTGTTTAAATACGTGCTGTTACTTTTTATTTGAATTACTTCATTGCCTTTTATTAATTCACTATAGTAGAGCAATAGGTGTACAACTTAAGAAACTATTTTTACTGCTAATTTACTCAGAGAAGAAAACCTTTGCTAAAATTAAAGTACTGCATGTAATGAAAATTCTGCTAAAACACAAACAAATATAATTCTGGTAATAAAAAACAAAATGTAAACAATGCGGGATTCAAACCAAGCCATTGGTAATTTTACCGTTCATATGGCTACTGGGAATTTTGGTTTTCGAAATTATAGTTCTTATTCGACCACATTTAGTATAAAGCAGAAAACTTAATAAATTTAATTGAATAAATGGTTTTTATGTCATGTCCCAAAGTATCATGATAAAAATTGCTAACTTTCACCACATTTACCAAATTACAAATCACAGATTTCAAAATTGTAAACAAATTATATTCTTAATTTGATCTTATAATATTAGAAATTCTTTAGGACGTTAAAAATAAAAAAAATAAAAACAAATTATTACAATGCTGAAAGCATTAAAATGAGAGCTTCAAGAACTTTCATAAAACTTAGAAATATTTAAGTTACCGCCGAGAAACAATTATATTTTAACTTGCAGTATATGCTTAAAATATTTCTTGCTTACATCAAGGAAGTAAGCTTAGTATGGAAGTCAATCCTGATTAACTGGGCCCTTTAGACCATATTCTCTTTGTCCGGAAATTTAATTAACGAAATAAGTTAGGACTAGAATCTTAATTTTATATTCAACTTCGTATCGCTCTTAACTATTTCCTGAAGATACAATAGCATAAATTTCTCCGGAAAGGGTATATTTTATCATTTGGGTTTCCATAAGAGGAATACTCATTTGATTAATTTTAAAGGTAAGAGAGCTTGATTTAGAAATGAGGGATAAATTCTGAGGATTTCTTAAAGTTTCATATTTCCTTCTTTATTTAAGGCTAATATGCAGAAAAAACTTAAAGTTTTGTCCTGTTTATGAAGTTATATATATATTAATTCNATATATATATATTTACAACGTCTCCCAAATTTCTAACTATATATGTACTAATTGTAGGCATGATAGAACTTTTCTACTTTTTTAATATTTTTTTAGTGGGATGATTTTAGCAAAGTGGCTTCTTATATCACTTCAAAAAAATAATTAACTAGAAAAAACTAATTTAAATTATCAACATCAAAACATTAATTCAATGTCTGAATTTTTCAGAATCAAATTAAAATAACAAAATAATAGAAGAACACACTAGAATTGGTATCATTTAAAGAAATGGTGAAATGTTTTCATTTTAAAATTTTTGCCTTCGCAAAATTCAAAACACTTTTTTTAAAAAAATGGTTATAAATTTGTTTGTTTTTAATATTTTTTTTATATATATTGGTTCTTTGGTGTTTTAATATCGTATCAACTCATATTTAAATAAAAATAAAAAGAAGGGAAGAAGAAAGATTTCTAAATATTTTCTTTTCAAATACAAATAGCCATTCTCCTAAAAATTTCATATAATGATCACAATTGGAGCTAAAACATTTTAATTATCGGGAAGTACTATTTCAAATATGTTAAATTTTGAAATATGTTGCAAAATACAATTTTATATTATTTTCCATTATTCTTAAAACAGGCATTTTTCTATTATTAAGAAATATATTTTTAAAAAAATATGATTTGTGACAAAATTGTAACTTTTTCGTGTTAAGCAGCTTTCTGGGGCTGCCATGTATGCGTGAATGAAAATATCGCATTATAATAGTCCAGGATCACAAATTGGGGAGTGCAGTATAATAGAAACTCTTCTTGTGTTGAAGGGTATTGAGAAAATATTGTGGTGTAATTTCTGAGGTTCGAACTCCCGATCTGTTGATCATGAGAGTGACACATAATCCCTCTCGTCTATAATATTTACCCAGATGCAAGGAACTAAGTGGCTTCATAAAGTGGACCTAGTTCAGGGATGGGCAAACTACGTCCCGCTGGCCAACTATGGCTCACCGGAAGGTTTAATCCGGCCCGTGGCTTCGCCGATCTGTGGCGAATATAAACATTATACACCCATTGTTTTGTCTACTTTGATTAAAGCTATTTTTGATCTTTCTTTTTTAACAAAGTACTGATGACGGTTCTCTATTGGTTGAATTGATGTAAAAATAAACAGCTTCAATCGGTAAAATGTTGAAAGCAGAAGTTCTTTATAGAATAGGCGAGGAGCAGACATAAGGAATACAACATAGGTAAATTGTACTTCACATGTGACTGACAGCGCCTTTTAAGCTCCAACGAGCGGATGCTGGTGCGAGTTCTGGCCTTATTTATTGTGTATGGAAAGATTGCACTCATTTAACGTCATTGTATATAATGGAGAAATTATTAAATGTATAAAAAATGGCTAGTGCTTTTTTGAGTTATTTGTAAACCCCAAGATAGCTACTAAAAACGCAAAGATGATTCAGAGTGCCATGCCTTCAATGATGAAGGGACTTGGAAACATTTTTTCACAGTTGTAAAAGATAAACCAGTATTTCTTATCTGCAATGAAGCTGTAGCACTCTTTCAAGAATACAACATCAACCGGCATTTTACAGACAAACTAAAGAATGCCAACTAAGAAGCAATGTCTGAATGTGAAAGAAAACAAAGTGCAGAAAATATTCTTAAAGAATTACCAGGCCGACAAAATTTTTTTGAAGAAGATAAGCAGTGGCGAAGAAGAAACTAAGCATGCAAGTTATATTGTAGCATGCAATATTGCTAAAAATAATAAATCTCTTGGTGATGGGGAGTTTATTAAACAATGCATGCTCCAAGTTTGCGACGTACTATGTCCAGACGTGAAAAATAGTTTTGAGGCTGTAAGCTTATCGCAAAAACGGTGACTCTTAACGGCAGTAGGTTCGATAAAATTCTGGTTATTTAACTGTATTAGGTGAAAGTAGCTAATAAAAATTTTTCTCACAGTTAACATGTTGAATACCATCTTATTTATAGCTATTTGACTGTTTTATTTGAATATGGTAAAATAACAATTACATCAATTGTTATTTTACCATATCAATTACATCAATATTTACCATTGTTTTATAAAGTACTCTCATCAACTTTTGAAAATTTATGACTACGTAAATGAATCCCGTTAGAATCTCCTGGTGTGTTTACATATAGGGTTGTGTTACAAAATCAGTTTTCTCAATGTATTATTGTTAAAAGTACTAACATAAGATGTGCTAGGTTATTTAAATACCTAAGATTTTATTATATGAATATAAATAAAAATATGTATATGATTAAAATTTTATTACGAAGAAAATCCCTTTGACTAATTTATTATTTTTTCTTTTAAAAATATAAGCTAGCCTAATTAACATTTAATTATACAAAAAATATTGTAATAATTTATTACATACTTTAATTTAATATAAGAGCAGAAAATTTCAAATAATTAAAGCATTGATTTCACTTCAAACATTATTAAAAATATTGAAAATACGTTTTAACTAATGCATCAACTCTAAAGGTTTTAAGGGTTTTAATAGAGGTCGTCCTCAAATCCACTTCAATATGAACTACAGTTTAATGAAGGACTCTAATCAACTTTCATTCATTTATGAATACATTTGAGAATCGCGTTGGAATCTCTTCATGTGAATACATATTAGCTAAAGAAGTAAACAAATGAGATGCTTAAACATAAGGGGAAATAAGTTAGGTGAAGACTTCAAAACTAAGGTAATAAAAGTTACGATAAAATAAGATCAATTTTCAGAACGAATGACTGGCAAAATAAGTACGGTCAACATATGTGTAAGGTTATTACCCATCCAGTTCAGAACTCTCATTCGTGGTGTAAAAATAATTCAACCTCCAAAAACATTACAGTATTTCAATATACATTAAACTAATGATGCTATTTTGATAGAAAATAAAAAATTTATATGATATTTTTTTGACTGCAAATACTTTTAATTTTGATTTTTTTTACGGATGATTAATACATGAAGACACACCAAATAATAATGAGCAAAATTCATGTCTCCAGAAAATAAGGAAATATTTATTATGAATATACTAGTTCGACTGTGTTTTAACATTATTCGACTAATACAATATATATATATATATATATATTAGCTGGGCATGGTGGC
>NC_092214.1:81984636-82027359 GCF_043381705.1 Parasteatoda tepidariorum
AATATCTTTAATGTACCGTACGAACTGTACCCCTTCCCGACCGTTCAATCCTGGCGACTTATAACGTCGTTGCCGAGTGGAAGGATTAAAACAGGTCATAGGTCGGGAAGGAGGGTACAAAATTTATTTATTAATTATTAGACAAGAGCAGTCATGAGAATGAGTAAAAGTGCACACGAAAAGTTGCGCTCCTTGGTTATATGTTAGGGAAAATCTTGCAAAGTAAAATCCGTAAAATGTCTTAATTTAGGGAAAGAGGGAAATCTTAGTAGTTGCTATTGGTTTATGAAATAGATCGAATGTTTCCCACACAGAGCAAAGGGAAATATGTCCTGCTTTTAATTAAATGCATACTTGAGCCAAAAATAGATTTAAGAACAGGATGTGGCTTTTAAAAGTGTGAGAAAGCATTTCGACTAGAATTATTAATTAGTAAAAAGTTAGGAGTTGTTTTATAGCGAAGAAACTAACATGAAAAGATTAATAGAAGCTTTTTATGTTTTTTTTTGTAAATATTTACTTGATACTACAATATTTTTACATCAAAATCATTCAAAAACATTTTTGCGATGTTTTAAAGATATGTTTAGGAGGGTTAAAAAATCTATTGTAAATCAGGATGGCTTTAAAGCATAGTTTAGAATGTATTTCGTAATTTTAAACTTCCCTTCGTAAAATGCAAAGATTTCGGGATTTCATGCATGGTAACTATTTGCTACATTAAGCATATTTAATATAATATAGCGCCTCTGCAATGTGATCTATTCCTGATAAAATTACGATAAAAAGTACCGGCAATCATTATGACTGCGCTTTTTAACCTAAAATTATAAACCATAATTTTTACAGTAATATTTATTTTAGTATAGTGTTTCACTAAATATTTCTGTAAGCATTTTTACAGTGATATTTAATGAATTATAGTTATTCAGTAAATATTACTGTAAAAACGACCGAAATCAGATTTTTTTTGTTCCGTAAAATTTTACGTTAGAAAGGATTTCACGGTAGAAAAATACTGATGCCCTGAGCACCGATACTTTTCACTGTAACTGCAATAAAAGCAATTCAGTAAATAAATGCAATACATCTTATCTTTCAGTGCAATAAATGTCAATTCTTCTTTGCTTTTTATTATTATCCTATTGAAGAAGTCTATCTGAACGGAGAAAAATTATCGTATTGTATTGAAATGACATTTCTTATAAACAAAAACAATTCTAGTTAATATAACCAAAATATAAGGTACAATTAAACCTTAAATTTTGTAATTTTTCCGTTCATTTGGCAATGGTTTTCCAGAAATCCTGATTTTCAAATTTATAGTTGAGTTCTGATTCAGTAAAAATTTCGATTGAGTCCTTTTTTCCGCTCTTCAAATATGTGTGTGGGGGGGGATTGAATATGTGAAATTTGAAAATATCAGGTTGAGTGAAAAGTTTTCCGCCAAGAAAAACAATCCTGTAAAATGATAAATACATACAAAATCAGCAATGCTAATGAGGATAGTAATCTCCATTCAAATCAACAATAGTCTGCCAACGTTTTGGCAACTTTTCAATACCTTCTGCGGGGGGGTGCGCGAGTGCAGAAAGCGATCGATCTCATTTATAACCTCGTCATTTTAACGGAAGATTGTGCCATCAAGATGCAGCTGCAGATGTGAAAACAGATAATAATCCGAAAGCGCCATGTCTGGGCTGTATGGTGAATGTTACATCCAAATCCCACACCAGAGTGTAAAGTGTCCAGCCGGTCATTGCACTAACATGTGGCCGGGCGTTATCTTTATGAAAGAGAACCATTTTCCCTCTGAACTCGTTTTTTCGTTTTTCACGAATGGCATCGCTAACTTTGATTGGCATATTGCTGTATATTGTACTGTTGATAGCCTGACCGCTATTCAGGTACTCCTTGTAGATAATTCCACGGCAATCCCACCAGATAATGAGAAGGACCTTCTTGTTAGTTAGTGTTCGTCTTGCAATCGAACCTGCTGATTCCCCGGGTGCAGACCTTTATGGCTAGTATTATTGTAGTATACCCATTCTTCATTACATGTCACAATTCTGTCCAGAATGTTCTCTTTTCTTTGACCTCTGAGCAGAAGCAAACAGGCCACTTTTCTCTTGCTCTCTTCTTCAGCAGTCAATTCGTGAGGCACCCAGCGGTTAAACTTAAATGTTAGATTTATGCGTTTGAGAGCATTTGGTTTTGTTTTTTGGCAAACGTCATGCTCTAACGCAATGGTTCGTGTTGAAACATTTCTGTCTTGATCAATAATTTGCTTTAACTGGTAGCAATCAACCTCAATAGGGAGCCCAGAACGTGGTTCATCTTCAATGTTGAAATTCCCAGTATTAAACTTTCGATACCTAACTTTTACTCTATCATAAGAAACAGTATTGAAATCTAAACTTTCACACATTTTCTTGTGGCATTCAGTTGCACTTAGTTTATTTCGGAGCTCATAGTACATAATCGTCCTGATTTGTACTATTACTTAGATTGATTACGTGATTGCTCCATTTTAAACACTTTTTTGATGCACAAGATGATAAAGTTGTGACAAACAAATTACACAGTTGTGTGGTTCCAACTTTCAGCTTTAAAATGCAAAAGCCTGTTTCAAAAAAGGTTAACTACCACGGGAATGACTGCTGCTGGCACGGAGGTATCTCCCCTTATCGGAAAAATTTTTACTCAATCCGATATAATCCTTATAGATTTGAAAACAGAATCCCAATAATTTTGAAGATTAAAAAATTTTGCCCTTGAATGCTAGTTTAACTTACGGACTTAGTCCTATTCCTAGAATTATTTATGCGAGTGCCTACTATCAGCTACAAAATTTGCAAGGACTTTCCTATTTTTTCTATTATTTGGTACCCCTTTTGTACCCTTGTTATTTTCTTTTATTTCTTTCTTTCAGTCCAATTGTTTCCACTTATCTATATAAATATTTTTTTAAAACTGTAATTGCGACTTTTCTTCCGTAATAAAAAATTTTCTCATGTAAGAAATTTCTAAAACTATGAAGTGATGGCTCCAGTTAATCGTCAGATTATGGCGAGTCATTTGTAGCGATTTGGGCTTTTGGGTCTTCTTGGAATTGGACAGATATATTAAATCAACTCTAGGGGATATTTATTATACTGAATTTCCAAAGCAAACTTGCAACGTTCATGCTCTACAGCCTTTTGTAGTATCGAAATTTTTATCTCATCAATATTTAAAAATAATACAACTTAATTGATGATTGCTAAATATCGAGTATTAAGTGTATTGAATCGAATGACAGTCCACTAATTTGCAAAAAAATTATTCAAGTCATCTTTACTAGATTCTTTGTATCAGAATTTTTGATGGATTTTTAAAAAAAAATGACAAGAAGTTTGCAATCTCAAATTCATAAAATTATGAATTAAAGAAATATTCGATTATTAAGCGGATCATTCACTAATTTGGATTTTCCATGAGTGTCAAAGATATTAGTGAATCAAAGAGCTACACTGTTGTAAATTTCTAGCCACATTGCATCAAAAATTGATATTCATTTGCTGGCTAAAATGGAGGTGAATTTTACGATATTTTGGTATTTTCACTAGCTCCAAATATCAGTAGAAGGTTGCACCAAAAGTAAGTGTTTTAAAGAAACAAAGCGTCTATTTTCATTCTTTCTACTTTTTTTTGTTTCTTTATAAATCAGAGAAATGCTGCATATTTAGTAAGTCTTTTTAAAGTGCTCAAATGCAGGCTATTTACTGTAACAAAACTATTTGAGGTAAGGAGGTTATTTTATGACACATTTATAACCAGTTTATACCGCTAATCAAATTTGAAAAGGCAATATAAAAGAAATGAACCTTAAATAATCCAAATAAAACATTTAGGGTAAACCAATGAGTGAAGGAACAAACTCCAGTTAATGAACATTTCATAAATATTTTTCAAAATTAAGATTTTAAGCGTTTTTACTTAGATTGATTGGTAACAGTAGCTTACTACCTAACAATAGGAAGTCATCTAACAATGCATTAGCTTGCCAGGCCATATAATTTTCTCGAGAAAAATGTTTGAATTTGATAGTATCTGTTCAACACCTTGTTTCTTTGACAAAATTATAAGGTCAGTGTTTGTAGTTATCCGTTTAAAGTACAATTAATTGCATATAACAATGCTTTTTATCTCATTGTGAAAAAACTAATTCAAAATATGGTTATTGAAGTTTCGTCTAATTTATTTTAAGCATCATAACATAAGCAAGTACTGAGATTAGGGGGAGTTTATTCACTGGATTACCAAACGATAAAAAATCAATGAATGAACAAGTGTTCCTTTACTGGGATTTTTCCTAGTTAATGAAAATAAAAGAAAAATTTTAATTTTCTTGTACCATTAGTCATATTATGCATTGTACTGCTACCTTTCTAATTAAATTTTCATTTACCTCGTGATCGATTACACGAACTCGGTAACAGTGTCATCCAGTTTCAAAATAAAATTGAGAAATATATTCAAAACAGTTATCACATACAAAAGTTTCTTAAATCCCAAATTCAGTATATATAACAAGCTCAACACATTTCCAAATGCCGAACAACCAGCCAATTTATACAAAATAAAATCAACACTTTATACAATATACTAAAAGTTATTCCGTAATACCCGTAAAACTATAAAAGAACAATAAACCCTTATCCTAGCGATTTCTAAAAACAATTCTATGAATTCATTAAAACTATAAAAAGTATAATATACACCTCTCTTAAAATTTGGTATAAACTAGAATTAAAAGTAAAATATCAGTTTAAAATGCAGCCTTCCAAAATGGAACTTTTTTAATATTAAAGTTAATTATAAATGCAAGTTAAAAAACAAACCACCGGTGCTGCTTCTGAATCCATTGGAGCAAGTTGCTGACTCAGACTCGGATAGGTAGTATTCAGATACTCGGATAGCTCGGATGTACTCAGATAGATTGTATTCGAAGACCAGCTAGTTTCCGGGAGTGGAAAGAACTCTGTACCATAAAAGAATCTGACTCCGGTCCAACTCCTCTCACTCGTTAAGCCATCGATCAGAGGTTCCGGGTCTGGCTGCACCACATAGTGGCTCTGGCTAATCCTGTCGACTCAGGTTTAGTTAATCCAGCGACGGCTCCGTCAACTTTCGGCTCCACTCCACCACCTTTTTAAACTCGTACGGGCAATGCGGAAAAATCTTTGTTCGACCTCTTTATTCGCACGCGTAGCAGCGCAGCACCAGAGAACGTCACAACAAAAAAAAGTTCAATAAAAAAACAGTCAAATTAAATACTTTCAAAAGTGATAAAATCTATAACAAACAGATATTTGCAACAAACAACAAATTTCTATTACAACATCAAAATTATACTAAAAATACAGAAAACATCTTCTTACCAGAGAAGGAACAGACATGTTCCTTCACTGGGAATAGATTTCACAATGAATGAACAGTAGGGGTGAAATAGGATTTTACACGGCTCTATGATAATTAGTAGTTCTGCGATATAGAGGACACCCAAAATTCTGTTAAATGTTATATGAATAATTCCTAAAATAATTTCATTTCAAAATGCTAATTTTATTGCTAGATTCATGGAAAGAATTATAATCATAATTTATTTATAATTTATACTTATAAATGTAGGGGTTAGTTCCATGATACGTAAGACAGCTTAATAAACTATGTTTACTCACCGAAAACTAAATAAATATAATAATAACTTGAATAGAACATTTCTTTGCTGGGTTTTGTGCCAATAATTTCCTAAATTATTATCCTAATGCAGTCCTTAACGTCATGACGGAAACGGGTTGGAATCATCCATTTAACGACAGTCATCCAGGTGAAAAATGAGTAAAGCTTTTTTTAAGTCGACATCCACTGATAACTCAGTGCTATGCGACGATAATTTCAAAAGGCAAAACTTCCCTTTCTTAAACTGAGAATAATATTTTAAAGTGGTTTAAAAGACTTTAGACGAATCTTAAGGAGGGAAGTAGCCTTGGCATTCTTTTAGAATGTGATCGCATCTACGAGCATCTACTGAACGAAACAGGAATTGAGCACTGCTCTTAAACGGGAAAAATCTTTGGCCCCAAAAATATAAGGATTTATATTCTATAGCTCCTAGAAATGAAAAACAGAACAACAGTTTTGGCCAACATTTCAGCTAGATGAAGAAAAGTACTTCCATTGGTAGGTTTTCCTTACTGAAGAATTCCTCGAGGTATTACAGAATCAGTTCCTGCTATATATTTCAATGGAAAAAGTGATTCACGAAGTGAATCGATGACCACAGCAGCATTTTACGAATATATTGGAAATGCTTCTTTCTATCCATGGCTAATTGAAAATTCTATCAAATTCCTTATTTTGCTTCTTCTGGATGGGCATAAATCTCATATCAATTTGAGCAAGTTTTGTTTATCAAAACAGATTCTCTGGTTTAGCTTTCTACCTAATTCTACTAGTGTATTCTAGCCTTGTGATGTCTTGAAAAAGAAAAGAGTCGTAAAACAATATGTAGAGGTAATTTTACACCCATTTTGAAGCATCAACTGATGAAGCTAAAATGCGTTTATAAAATGAAGTATTTTTCCATTTGATGTTGAAAACGTTGACTTTAGCAAATGCGTGTAAGACAGACACAAAAATTCATGAGCAAGAAAGCTTATCAACAAAACACATATTTCGATGAACGAGAACTTTGAGTAACTATGCACTATTTCTTCTGAAGCTTGAGAATGAAATCTCACAAGATATGTTGCATATTTTTAAAGGAATATTGACAGAAGAGTCTAATCTCCCAAATATCCAATACTCTGCGCTTTTCTAAATATGGAAGATGGAAGAATTTATTGTTAAAAGAACATTTGGTTAAGACAGACTTAGGCACTGAAGCTGAAATAACTAACATTGATATTGAATGTATCTTGAAAACTGATTTTAGATAAGTCCTCTTGAGGCATTATTAGTTCCAAAAACAATTCGTTCCATTAGTAATCAAAGTCAGAAAATGGTAAGTACTGCTGAATACCCACTTGATATAAGTGAATGAGAGATGGATTTTCCTCAAACTTCAAAGCACATTTTCCCATCAATTATCCAGTGAGAAATTACAGAAATGGAATTAGAAAATTAGAAGAAATTTCGAAGATACATTTACATTGGTCAAATATTGGGAAAAAAGAGGAAGATCAAATCAAAATAAAAAGAAATAAATTACTTTTTGTAATAACTTCGGAAAAAGGACGAAAATTTAAAGAGGCTAAAAGAGCTGGAGAAAAAGTTATAGCAAGAAAGTATGATGAAGATAAAAAAAAATACTTAAAAAGATTATAAAAAACGCTTCAAAAAATCAGGGGAAAAAGATTAAACAAATAGGCGATAAAATAATAATATTAATAAAACATCATCGGATTACACAATGATAAACATTCATGAGTTAGACTCGACTATTAAACAGTGAGAAAGAAAACTAAAAACATTTTTTTAATTCTGTGTTCAATCCCATTTTACTTTCCATTTCATGACTAAAAAAAAGTAAAATTTTCTACGTTAACTGTGGTTAGATGTTATAATTCCGAGAAAAAAATCTTGTTTTTAGACATTTGTATGGCCTATGAATTCCAAAAGAGCATCAAAATTTCTCAAAGTTAAGTGTTCATTCGTTGGTAAGAGCTGTTCCTTCACTTGATCATCTTACTACTTATTATTTGAACCACCAAAAGCTTAAAACAATTTTATGTAAGCTCTATAATTTTTTTTACATAATTTGCATTTAATAATGAATATGTTGGCCTGTCATTTAGCTAAAATTACAAATTTTGAAATTTTTATGATTTTTTTTAAAGGCAAGCTAAGCTTAAGTCCTCCTTCACTGGTTAGTTTACCCTACCTACCTAAATAAATTGATACTTGAAACAACATGCATTAGTCGTCCCGATTCACCGAGATCGAGTTGTTAAGAAAACATGGCGTTATAAACATAGTATATCGTTCAGTGTGCAGTCACCGTCAAAGTTTGGCGTTTATAAAAAAAATTTGGGGCAGTTACTCTCACCATGGAAGTATTTCTTGATCATACTTCTCATTTTATGGAGTAACTAAAATAAAATGATCTTTTATTTAACTTAATTTTGGGATAATGAGAAACTTTGCAGCAAATATTGGTTAAAGATTTACCGAGTTTTTTTACAGTGCACTTCGAAGTTTTTATTTACCTATTCCCTAATTCTGAATAATAATTTAATTAATAATACGAATCAGTGTGTAATAAATAATAAGAATTAGCGGCATATGGATAGTTTGTTTACTATATCCTCGTGTGTGTTCACAATTTTCAGCAAATTAGAATTGAATCTTATAGGATTGGCATCTTCCTCTAACTCTTAAAGGAGAATGATATTCAAATTTTTTGAGAATGAAATTTATTACTTTTCTGTTTTGAGTAGTTAGATATGAATTCAAATGATTGAATAATTATAATATCATTAAATAGTTAAATAAGGGATCATCCACTAAGTTTCTTCTGTATCGAATTGTTCAGTCTTATATTATTTACATATGAAAAATTATTTAAGCTCTTAAACATTTACTCAAAGAGATATTGAACCCAAATTAACGTATTTCAAATTTCAAAATGGTGGTATCAAATTAGCAAACTTTTATAAAGAGTTGCGGTAGTCATGAAGCATACAATTGGAAGGGGTTGTTGAAAAATGAGATGGCAACTGTACATAGCTGTAAAATTTACAGTATTCGCAAAATTTAATTGTCACTTTAATTTTAATTAACTTATAAATTGCAGCAAAAATTACTGCTTTTTAGTTATTATTGCTATAAAATTTATAACTGTAAAATTAATAATATTCCGGCAAATGTTACTGTTAAAATTGCAGTAATTCAATAAATGTTACTGTGAATTCCACTGCGTTTACTGTAAAATATTATTGCTTCCCACTAAATGTTACCACAAAAGTTTTTCAGAAAATGTTACTGCAAAGTTCACTACATTTCAGTTAAAATTACCGAAGCATTTCAGATAATGTTACCGTATAGTGTACAGTATTTTCGTGAACGATTCTTGTGATTAAATAAATATTACTGTAAAAATTACTATGATTCTGTAAAAAATTTGGTTCCATCAGACTTTTTTGCAATGTAAAATCTTACTGTAAAAATTGATTTTACGTTAAAAAGTACTGGAACTCTGAGCGCCGTTACTTTATACCTAATTTTTCAGGAATATTTATACAGCGTAGAAAACTTGAAAAAAAAGAAACTAAAATGATAGAAATAAAAATAAATTTACAAAAAGAAGTTGTTAAAAATTTCCAAAGATTTACAAGGAATAAAAAACGATTCATTAAAGAAATATGAATTGGAAGGAAATGTTAAGAGACTTGAAAGGAGTTTCAATAATCTAAGAGTTGTTTCAATGATGACTGAAGAAGGCATTACGAAAACAAGAAATTTCAGAAAATTGACAATCCTTTTCAGTCTGGCTGGAATTCTGGAAGAGAATTATTTTTAAAGGAACAAATATACAAATGCCTAAAATATTCTGCTAATGAGCGTGTTTAGGTTTCATAAATTGATAATGATAAAGAAATTTTGCTTTCTTTATGTCTCTTTCTAATCTCATCAATTAGTTTGCATCGTTATTTTTAAGTGAATATTTTGCATATTTTAAATTAAAAAACATAAAATTAGAAAAGCTACTTTATTAAAGGGAATTTTTTCCTTCTGTCATGCTATTTCTTCCTTTTGTTTTCTAATTGTTCTATTTTTCTTACAATGTCTAGAAAAATTTGGCTGCTAACCCTGAATACTTTTATTTAAATTAATCCATGTAAAGACAGATTTTGATAAATGTTTATAAGTTTTCATCATTGAATTTTTTGTATATTTTATACCTTTATTTTTTTTAATTGTAAATAAAGAAATCTTATATACTCTTAAGCAATGTTACTTTAAGTGATAAAATTCAAACTTAGACTGTTATTAGTTGAACTGCTTCCAATAATTGTAAACTTAAATTTAGCATTAAAAAAATTAATTACTCATAAACGATTTGAACGAATCCTTTCGAATTTCGTCATTTAAAACCCCACTGTTCAAAAGGATGTTCTTTAAGAGCATTTAGATTATCAATGTAAAATATTGTTCAAATAATATCTTAAGTATCATCTTCATCAATTAATTAGCCTATTTCAGTTATCGCATCAAATCATTAACAGCCCATTCTGCCCTGCATTTAAAAAAAAAAAACAATGTAAGATTCTCATGGTAGATTTCGAGAAAAGCGGGTTGACAGCTATTTTCTTTCCAATGCGAACGCTAAAATCGAATTTCCTAAAACTTATAAAAAGATATATGTTCAATTTTTTTTTGATACATGTAATTTACTATTTGGTAGAGCGACAGTCCATAGAGGACCAAGGCTTACTGTGCCCATCTCAGTTTTCTTGACCTAGGGCTCTGGGGCGCAGGAGCAGATGCTCCGGTTGGGTGGACAGCGAAACGTGGAATCCTCAGTGTTTAGACCCCAAACATGCTTGGTACTCATGAAGGGATGAAAGGCTGAGTCAGCCTTTCCCGGCCCGAGCATCGAACCCAGGACCTGTGGCATGAAAACGCGAAGCACTACTACTCAGCCACCGGGCTTCATATGTAGTTTATCATACAAAAATACCAAGTGAATAAAAATCCAATTTTTGAATTTCTCGTCACTTATGTTGATTTTTCTATGGCTCACCAGCATTGTAGTTGCGAAAAATTTATCATATATTAATTTTTTTCTTCTGAATGTTGCATGTTTTTGAGACCTGGATCAACAAACAGTAAAATGGTTAACTATAATAGTAACATATCATTATAAGTAAAATACCTACTCAGTAAAACATAGAAGAAATAAGAAATCTATGATTTACTCCTTGTACATGCAAAATGAACACGTGGTGCTTTATTTAATCGTTGTTTTTTTTATATCTTGATTTAACTTTTTTAAATAATATATCTATGTTTTTAATGTCATGTTTACACTATGATATTTCATTTGATTTTCAGCCATGGGTTTAAGTGATAAAGCTTTCATATGCAATCACTAAAAAACCCATATCTCGTGCTTTAAATTAGTTCCCTGTAAAAATGTTAGTGTATCTTGAGACCAAAAATGGCGGGAAACGCTTTATATCAAAAGTGTTCAAATAATGTTTTGGTGTTTGGTGGAGTAAAGAACCAGGAATGTTCCGTTTCACTACTTTTGATGCAAAGTAATTGCCCTCATTCTAGGTGTTCAGTAACCCTAAAATTTATATTAACAGTAAGTCATATAAAAGTTAGTACAGCTATTTTTGCGATAAAAGAAGTAAAAGAAGTTAGTTTATAATTTATAGTCACTCTGATTCTTAAAGAACAATTAGTTTGTAAATCAAACATTCGCAGTGCACTCAGAGAAAATTAGGACCGATTCTAAATAAGCTTAACAGAATAGATACGGATTGATATTATGAAATTACTTAATACAGTTGACAGTTGCTTAGAAATTAAATTATAATTATTCCTTAAATTGAGATAAGGCATATTTTGTTTTTTATATAAATTAAGCAAAACAGCGTGAATAACGAACAAATAAAGATACAGACATGGACATGATATAATTTCCGTTCTATATTAAATTACATGATATGACGCTTTATATAAAAGAAACAGAAATACCCAAAAGTAACGAAACAAACATGTAACATGTGGTTTAATCAATTGAGGAAGAGGTTCAAGCTTGAGCAATATAGAAAATCATAAATTGTCTAAGTATACTGTTTCAATTTTATTTTTTTTTCTCGTAAGGATCCATTTACTGTCAAAAATTCTTATCATTTTCTTAAAGTGCTTCATACTTTACTTTCAAATCTATTGAAAAAGTCTTTTTTGCACGAATTGTCACTAACATTCCCGTTAAAAGTCTTCTTAATTGCCTTAAAATGAGATTATAACAATTACACTTCATTTTAATTGAAACTGTTGAAATTGTACACATTACACGCAATAGTTTAGCAATCCAATCCAACGTTTCGAATCAAATCAGTCGAATGGTTGACGGGTTAGCTTTTGGAATCTCTTAACATCTTCTTCAGTGACCAGTTGTTTGTACTATTTTGAGAAGAAACTTTTTGATTTATTTTAAAGTTCCTTTTTATTGGTGGTATGTTGACGATTGTTTCACATTCATGGATAATACTGTCATAGATTATGTTCTCAACATTATGAACACTATAAATCCTTGCATTCAATTCGCGTTTGAACAAGAAAACAACAAATGCTTTCTTTTCTAAGATGTTCGTATTTCCAGTAATTGTTAAGAATTTCTGAAAATTGTTTATCGGAAACCATTTGCTGTCCTCTCTTAACCTTCTATTTCATATCCTAACCGCAAGACAGGTGCCTTATGCACGTTTATTTACCATGTTTCTAAAATTTGATTGACTTCATCTAGAGAAAATTAATTATACAATCCAACAAACTCTTTAATTCGTACTTGAACAATTTGATTGTTTTGCTTTATTATCCGAAAATCAGTACCCATATAGCTAAGATTTTAAATAAATTTGAGTTTCAAATCATTTTCTCCTCTGCAAACAAACTTAATTTCGCCAACTTTAAATCCCTATTGCTTATATTAATAGTTGGAGTATTTGTCAAATTTTTTGACAATGTTGTCTTGTATATATTGGATAAATTATATTTAGCTAAAATTTTGACTTAAAGAATTGAAAGAGATGTCCTAAATCAAGATATTAAGCAATCTTCAATCGCCCTACACAGTTAGAATTCTATTCATAGGTTTCAGTTTTCTTCTACTAAAATCATTCGAAATAGTTCTTATTTCAAAATCTTCTTATATCTGGGAATTCTGGAAGTTAATATTTCTATTTAAATAAAAAAGTGAATTTGAGTGTTACAACCTACAATTCTATCTTAATGTGAAGTAATATGTAACGAAACTGAAAAAAAAGAGAGGAATTTTAGCAAAATTGTGGGATGAAGTGAATGCTTTTAACTATCTTAAAATTAATTTCAGTCATTCAACTCGCATCCATTTGAGGCAAATAAATGCTGTTGCCTTTAGATTTGTTAAACATGTACGATTTTGATTTTCCTATTTTTTGGTCTAGCTATTATTTTTCCTTGAGTGTACTGTTATTGTAAATATCACACTACTCAAGACAAATGTACTTTACCAGATGTGTGGAAATTGCTTATAACGGATATAAAATGCTATCCAGTTATAATTTTCAATACCTACTTTATTCTATTTGTGATTTCCTCTGTTGAAACTATACCCACTTCACCCTATAGGATATAGTGCTATTGGATTTTATTGTTCAAATATGTCATAGGTTGCTGCTGATATTATAAAAAAAAGCAGCTATTATTCTTTTAAAAACAGTAACTTTTAAATTAATTTCCAAACATGATATAGTTTGGAAATTAATGAGGGAAATTAAACACTATTTGACGTAAGACAATTGAGGATTTTAATTCATATTTTTATTATTTATGAAATAATTATTACATATAAATTTTTACAAAAAAATTCAAAAATTCACATGCAATTTTATAATACCGAAATATACAAATTAAGGTTAAACACTGTTGTTAGAGTGCATGCATTATCTTGAATATTTTAAATAGAGTTTGTAATAGCGTGCAATACATTTTTTAATGTTTTAACTATCGTTGAACAGCCAGCCAAATTTGGAGTTCACGACAACCAATATTCAACACTACAGGCTTGTAATTTTGAACCTAATCCAGATACAAAAAGGAACTCCTAAATCAAGTATTGTGAGAAATTTCATTTCATGGAGGACTTTTTTGATAGAATTTGTGTTACATAGAGAGGAAAACCTCCAACGCCTGACGGCAAAGGTAATCTAACCCATGATCCATCTACCACTGAAGATATTTTGCATCAGCACTGTGGTCAGTGCGAGCCAGGTGCAGAATTCGTATCGATCAGCTATCGCTGGGATTTGAACCTCATTGATAGCCTAGCGCTCTATCACCTGAGCCAGCACGGTTCAGTTTGAAATATATTTTATCTTATTTCCGTCGTTGAACAGCTGACACAATTTTGGGTTTACGACTACTAATCTTCAACTCCGTAGCCTTGTAATTTTGAACCAATCCAGAAGACAAGGAAACTCCGAGATGAGTACCCCAAGAGGTATTGTTTTGTTATGGGAACATGGAGGACTCTTCGCCTGGACATATTTAACGCGCATCAGTCACCATTTACTACACGGGGAGACTTCGGCCGGCGGGGATCGAACCCACGAACATGGGCCCAGTGTCCTACCAACCTGGCTTTCCCTGACAGTGTGAAATATTTTATTTTATAACCGTCGTTGAACAGCCGACCCAATTTCATGGGTTTACGACTACTTACGTTCAACTCCGTAGCCTTGTAATTTTGAACCAATCCAGAAGACAAGGAAACTCCTGGATCAGTACTCCCAGAGGTATTGATTTGTTGTGGGAACATGGAGGACTTTGAGACTCGACAGATTTAACGTGCATCAGTCACCATTTACTACACGGGGAGTCTTCGGCCGGCGAGGATCGAACCCACGACCTCTTGGATATGGGCCCAGCGCCCTACCAACCAGGCTATCCCGGCCCTCAGTGTGAAATATTAGAAAATTTATGTTAAAAATTAAAATATAAGTACAGCATTTGTTATTAAAAAAATGTAATTATTTTTGAAGCAAAAATGAAAGTCGCACTATTCATATTCATTTTCAAGAAAATTTTTCAATTAAGCAAAAGAAATTTATACGCACAAAGCAGGAGCTTTACATTAAATGGAATGTAATTTACACCTCAAACTAAGATATAAAATTACTCAATCCCATTGTTACTTACGGATATTTATTCATGTGTATTTACATGAACAATAAATAAATGTTCCACAAATAAAGAAATACTCGTGTATTTACATAAACAATAAATAAATGTTCCACAAATAAAGAAATACTCATTCTCATGAAGAGCAAAATATCCTTTGAATACTGGTGCAGTGAAAAAATGCTTCCTAAGCTTGAGCCGCATAGTTCATGAATGCAAACGAAGTGATTTGAATAAATCCTTCGCTTAGTTTCTTTTCTTTAGATCTATGAAATTGCATTTGAAAATCTTTAGATATATTTTGAAAATCCCAAAACTTATCTCATATTGTACGTCTTTAAATAACGCTAAATTTTGCGTGTTTTAAGGAAGAGGACAATTAGAGTATATTAACAAAATATGTAGAAAGTTATATAAGCAAAGATTCTCCTATTTTATAAAGGAATCTATATTTGCATTAATGTTTTTATTTATAGTTTCTTACGTGGAAGAACAAACACATGGTGTTATAGTAATTCATATTTTTCATTTACTGGGAATTTTGGGCTTAATTTTTTCGTATTAATAAATTGGTAACGGTGATACTAAGAATATAAAAATATCGATAATAAGTAAATAAAAAGCGAATTAACTAGAATAACTTTTGATTTTTGATCGAATTTGACCAGCAAAGTTTAGCACTTTATGCTTAACTTCAGATTGTATAAACTAATTAACCGTATTATTAATTCTTCTTGTTAAAATACTTTTATTTATAATTTGATAACTAGAAGGTATATAAAATTTAAGTTAACATAAATTTAAATTTTAGGTGTAATGTCGCTCTATAAAATGTTATTTCTATTCCATTCCATAGCTTTGTGAATTACCTTGCATAATCATGCGTAAAACAAAGAAATATATATTATGAAATATTTAATGAAGAAATAATAATGATTTTTTGAGGTATTAATACTTAGGATGTAATAAAACTTTTAATAAAATATGAGTCGGAATCAAGCTTTCAGAAAAGTCTGGAGTCGGTTTTGAGGTCGAACATACCCATCTCGCAGATCTGGTAATTCATAGTTCAATAGTTAGATTCAGTTGACTCAACCCCGAGATTTGGTTGATTACAAGATCACTTAGCTCTGTAAAAATTTCAGGATTAAATTACAATGTTTTAACTAACGATATTTCAAAAACGATATTTTAGGAATGATTACGATGAAATTACGACTACTGGCAATTTGGGTTCATCATCCGTAATATCCATTTCACCGTAAAATATTGTACCTTAATTTTTATAGTGATATATATTTAATTTAAGTGATTCAGTGACTTTACAGTAATTATCACTCTAAAAATTACGATTTATCAGATCTCTTGTTCCGTAAAATGTTCCAGTGAAAATGAATTTCACGAAAACAAGTACCGGTACATTTTACCTTAATTGGATCTGGAATTTTTTACAAATAAGAAAAATGAAATGAGCTAAAAATTCTTTGCTTAGTTGTATTAATCATAAAACCCAGACACATCTTTCGATTTAATAAATTAAGCATTCCTTAAATATAACTGTTATCCACTGAGCATTACTTGGGAAAAAAATTGGGAAAAAAATTATATTATTCATTACAAAGGAAAAAAGATATACAATTGGTATATTTTTATAATTTTCATTGTTTTAGAAATACATTTCAATACCATCCGATTTAAATATATTTTAGCTAACTATTCGTATCAGTATCAAAACGGAGATTATTTGATTTGAATTTCGATATCAATTTTGTCTGCCATTACTTTTGTAAGTAATATATTTCTGATTTTTCTATTGAATATACCTAGAAAATATTTGAGTTATTAAAGAAAAAAACATCATAGAGAAAATAATTAAGCGAGTACAATGTAAAATTATATTTATATTTATTACAGAGTACTTTTACGTCTGAATTTGAACGTTTCTTTGTATTTTGAGTCATTCTAAAAGCAAAAAAAAAAAAAAAAAAATATTGATCGTATTTAATGAACTTCGATGCATCCAAAGAGGAGTAATTTGGAAATACTACCAATTGATATCGTAAAGTAAAAAACAAATACTTTTCATTTATCAAAAAGTACAGTTATTAATTCACACTTAAAGGGGAAAAACGAAAAGTGTGTTTCGTTAAGTTTGTTAGGAACTATTTTTCCACTTTATTTTTCTTTTCAAATAATTTAAAATAAAACGTCTTGATCTCACTTAATTAAGACTAATTGTTTTTAATCACTGAATTATTGGTGGTGGCAGAGAATTTTAGTGAGTGGTACACTCTCAGAAATAAAACTCCCACCTATGACGATTCAGCAATCCTTGAGCAGTATTTCGTTCATTTTGGGAATTATTTCGTCACGAAATCACGTGATTTGTAACAAAACTCGAATTCTCAAATATATGACGAAAATGTTCGCTCAATTCGAAACCTCTTCGTAGTGCATCGCGAAAGATTGTTAACTAGAATGAACCTAGAATTAAGACTAGACAATCGAAAATGAATTGACGGATTACGATCACCTGTTGTATGGTGGCATTGTACCAAGAAGAACCTGACTTCGAATCTCTCTTCGGCCTTGGGTGTAGTTTATCTACCAGTCCTTGTTGTGTCGTGGCGTCTATATGGTGCCCACGTTTAAGTGATTATTAATAAATGTAGAGATACATTAAGCTCTGAAAGTTGTCTTTTTTTCTAGAAAAAGTAGAAGGACGAAATATTTCTTTAATTCTTACGAAATTCGTTTCCTCGAAAAAGTGATTATTATTTCGTCACTTTGACTAAATTTTTGCTCGGAGCATGTACCAAGAAACGGTTTCGACAAAAACAAAGAAAGTTTCGTGATAATCGAATATTCATTTTTTGCAATGTATAAATCATTTTTTCAAGGTTTTTTATTGCATAAGAAGAGTATAATTTGTTTTTTAAAATTTTATTTACAAACGGCTTTAAATTATTAAGATTGTATTAAATTTCCTATAGTTTATATTAACAAATTTTTGTTCAACATTATTAAATTAGATAGTTGCCTAAATTATAATAAAGTAAGCAAAGTTATCTTTAGAATACAATACATATTTTTTTTTTGTTAAAATTGCGTTGATATAAAGATTTTTGAACAAAAATGTATTAGTTATAAAGCTTGTTTAGAAAACTTTGTATCAAAAAGAAATTTAAGTTAATGCCTCAGGGGTTTTATTCGTTTCAAAAATAATGAAAAGCGTGCAATCGTTTCTATTAAAATCACAGTATGAAAGGTTTTTTCTTGTAAAATAATTTCAAACTAATCCACTTAAGGAATTTTGTGGATTTGAATAGCTAAGTTCACAAAATAATAATTATAGATTTTTAAATAACTCCCACATGCATACTTGATAATCTGAAACAATTGCGGATTTGATATCACATCACTTAGAATAATTTGTATTTTATTTTGCTGGATACAAGAGAATAAATTTAACATCTTTCGGAGAAACTCTATTCGCTTTAATGTTTTTGAAAATTAATAGAAAATAACCTAATAAATGATGTATCAAAGTAGTATCATATAATATTTAACTTTATTCTATGGCAATAAATTTACATAGAGCTGGAAACATGGTAAATTTCTCCATATTCTGGTAGTTTTGATCATGCTTTTTTCTCAATGCAGATTTCCCTAATTGGAAATCGATATTATGCAAAGTTAGAGCCAAAATAATTAATTATTTTTTTTTACAGATCGTTTTTTTCAGCAGGACTCTGTTTTGAAGAAATTAATTCCTTTCAATTGCGGTATCTAAAGAAAAATTTAAATCTTTGATCTTGACTAGTTTGCACAGAAATCCTTTTATACAACTACGTTTTACAAAATAATTAAAAAAGAAAATTGGTTTGAGACTTTGAATGTTTGAAATTTTTGGCAATGTAAGTGTTTGAAAAAATTATGGTTATTAAAATATAGCAGCGTGAAAATAGAATTGTCAATTTTAATGAAATTCTTTGTATTTAATTGAGTTTTGTTATTACCTAAAAAAATTTAAACTTTTGAAGTTATTTATAATTGAACATATAAGCTATTATTCCTTTATGATTAAAACATATGCACATAAACATTCAATGTCTATACTTTTATAATAAATATATTTCTACCAACAAAATTTTGTACCTAAACTTCGCTATTTTAATGCTTTTTTCCAACCTATGTGAGATGAAAATATTCGTCTAGACCAAGACACTACTTTATTTATTCATCGGTTTTTGCTTTCTTCGGAGTTTTTTTTTTCTGAAATGCAACGTTCTGTATTCCTTATTAAAACTCAAAGCATGATGGCGCCGACCATATTCACCAAACATACAGTGTAGAAAGTTGGAGAAAAGCGGTAGACAGAGAAAAAGATATTACGGTAGAAAAAAATAAGAATACAAGTAGAAATTGAATTCGAAAGATGCGGGTGTTACTTAGTGTAGTCCTGCCCACCCTGATCTTGTATTCGGAGAAGAGCATCGTGATTGCTAAAGCTAGGTACGAAAGTGTACTAACCTAATGGCACACGTGACCACTACCTCGACTTTTTATTCCTGTTCTCCCTAAATTCTCTTGGGTCTACTCCCGCTTTCCTGATTCCGGGAGGAAATGTTATAAAAGAAAAATATATATCTATACCATATCAAGTCTCTAAAAGAAAGAGCTGAACTCCTAACAGAAGACAGATAGTATGGGATAAACTGATGAAAAATAGTTCTGGATTAGGGGATGATTTTCTTACAATCCTTCTGTTCTTTCTTAGAGCTTTCTTTTATAAAATCGCCGCTTGATTCTTCTTAAGGTAAATACACTGACGTGATTGCTTTAGAAACTACCGGAAGTTATTGATTTTTGGTGTCAGTTGTTAAAGAAGTTTGACGTGTTTTATAATTTCAAAAATGATTAATGATGCTTAGTTTAGAATATTATATGTTTTAAGATTTTTTGCTACTTTTTTTTATTAAAAAAGACATATTTACCACCATTCATCAAATGTAGTAGTCTTGCTTTAATGTAACAAAAATATTATTGATGATTTTGTCTTGTTATAATACGAAATTGATTTCGTGTTTGAACGTTTGGCACTATGATATTGTGGCAAAAGTTCAAACACAAAATAAATTTATTGGAAATTATAGGAATAAATATTTTTTAGATTTTTACTCAACGCAATGAACCACGTTTGTTTTATTTTATAAACGTCGTTAAAAAGTCAATCCAATTTTGAGTGTACGAATGCCAATGTTCAATTCCGTAGCTTTGTAATTTTTGACCCAATCCAGAAGACAAGGGAACTCGTGGATCAAGTATAGAGTGAAAATCGTCTTCGTGATGGACTTATTGATAAAGCTAACTACATTTTATTTACATGGAGATGAAGACCACGAAAACATCCTATGGTCAGTCTGATGGCAATGGGACTCCAACCCATGATCCGTCTATCACTGAGAAGATTTTGCGCCAGGATTATGGTCGGTGCGAGCCGTGTATAGACTTCGTATCAACCAGACATCGCTGGGATTCGAACCTGGTTTACCTCACTGAAAGCTGAGGGCTCAACTCCTTGCACCACCACGGCTCAACTTTGTTTGTTGTTAGAAATAAGAAAACAGTTTTTATTTTGAAAATAAATATTTTATAAAATTTTATAACATATTTCTTAAAAGCATGATATTGATGTTCTTATTTTTGATCTAGAAACATCGCGCAATTAAAATAAAACTCGGATGCTTACGCACGGTACATTCTTCCCTAAATATTCCTGCGCAGCTCTGAATTACTATAAAAATTATAACAATATTTTAATAAAAAAATCTTAGGATACAAAATACGGAAAAAAGGAGAATTTAGTGTTTAAATTACAATTAGATCAATTCGATAGCAATTTGAAATGTTAATGTAAAAAATTTATCATATAAAGTTTATCTTACAAAATACCACTGTTAAAACTGTAAAAAATAATAAATTATCAAGAATACATATTTGCATCTTCAAAGAAGTCAGGGATGTTCAACGTTGCCAAACCAAGCTAAATTTCGTAATTTAAAGATGTAAATGAAAAATACTAATACTTAACAAATTTTTTGGTCACCAAACAAAGCAATGTCATCGACATTTTTAAATTTGAAATCGTAGCATGGACATGGAATTTAAAAGAAAATTTAAAACTTAAATGCTAATTTATGTTAATATCTAGTCTTAACTATTATCACAAGAGTATCTATCGATTTTTTTTTGACATAATAGCTTTCTTTTAAATTTGACAGCTTTGAAATGTATTTTAGTTATAATTTACCTCTTTTTACATATCTGTGTATTTAAACAAAAACCTAAGTATTAATAATTTATCTTAGACTTTTAAAGAATTAGTACAAATACAGCTTATATCAATTTTAGAATCCCTCATGTATTTAAAACTCGATTTTATAGGAGGGGGTGGAAGAACGTGGAGTTTCGATGTCATGAATAAGGATAGTATTTTTGGAACAAAAAGTAGTAAATATTATTTGAAGATATATATTAAAATTTTCTCATATTAACAACTATTTTGCCTTCAAAATACGCATATTGAATATATTTTTTCCAATTTATATACTTTTTTGATTTTTTTAGTTGTAGTAAAGAAAAAAAAATCTATTTTTACTTCAGTAGACAAATTATTAAGTAACTTTGCCATTACTTTTAATTTAGGGGTAGAATTTACAAAATATGCTATAGAGTATCTGAAAAGTGCTACACTTTTTATTTTACCTGGTTGTATTAACAGTAAAATGCAATTTTTATACCCTGGGTAACCGTATGTTTGCTACAAATTATAGCTGAAAGACAGTTTCAAGTAAAAAGACAGTTTCAAAAGACAATTAAAAGTTTATTATGTTGACAAAAAACCTTTATTTTAAGTATAAACAATAAAATGTTGTTTATGTTCCGTGTTTGAATAGGTGTTTCCTCTTTGATATAGTTCTGAGACAATTTCACAGCAGTTAAAAGTTTAAGATATCGATTATGTGCTTTAAACTATTGAACTTGGTTGTAGAAAATGATTAGTAACTTGAATTTTTTTAAATAACACAATTTGCTAAGTTTAAATAATCTAATACTTTTGTAAATTAATTGTAATCTATTCTTCGAAGTTAAATTGCATTTTATATGCTTAATTGACTCCACTAAGCAAAGTTAACGTCTTAAACTCTTAAAATTCAAGTTTTATCGCTCACGAAAGTATAAAAAGAACAATTAATTTCCGTTAAAGAAAATCAATGATAAGACAAGCAGCCCAATAGAAGTGATAGGAAACGTTCTTAGAAAAAGAGATTTAAAAGGTATCAAATGGTAATCCTGGTCAATTTTTCATTTAGAAGTAGTTATCTCCTCTTTAACTCCTTTGAGTTTTCCATTACCACTTTTTAACTATAGGATTATATATCATCAGGTCGAGGACAAAGATGAGAAAAGAGACATATAGAGTTGTAACAATTCTTTAAAAGCTGTAACTCAAAATTATAGCTCCTTAATGTCCTAAATTGCTGGTCATAAATAAATTAAATAAATTAGTAATTTAAATTTTTGCATAAAAATTAATTATTTTTCAGTTTTGCTTTACCATTTTTTAGCAGTAGTCAGATTATACATCATCAGGTCGTGGACAAATATGAAAAAAAGAGACATACAGAATTGTAAGGATTGTTTAAAAGCTGTAACTGAAAATTATAGCTTCTTAAAGTCTTTTATTGCGGGTCATAGATAAAATAAATAAATTAAAAATTTAAATTCTTGAAAGAAAACGAATTATTTTTGAGTTTTGCCTTACCACTTTTTAGCCATAGTTAGATTATAAATCATCAGGTCGAGGACAAAGATTAAAAAAAGGGACATATAAAAGAGACAAATTTTCTTAAAAAAATGAATTATTGAATCAAATGTTTTACTCGGCAAATTAAACTATCTTAAACTTGATTGCATGGCATTAAGGCTGAACTTGGAACGAAAATACTGTTCAAAATAACATCAAATATGGTTGCTCGAATTCATTTAATTTATATTTCATAGATTAATCGGTGAAAAACTACTGTACAGTAATAAAATTTCTGGTAGGTAAAAAGAAACAATATAAGTCTGGTTAATAAAATCAAACTTAAACTATTCATTTTTTAATTTTTTCGTTCGTATAGTTACTGCTTACCGGAAATTTGATTTTCAAAATTAAAGTTCTTAATACCACACATTTAGTAAAAATTCAAAACTGAAAAGTAAATTTAACCGCTAAATTTTATCACAAATTACAAAACCGCATTTTACTGTTAATTTTACAAAATCAAGATCAAAGCTCTTTAGTAAAAATTACCGACCTTTTAGTGCTCCCACAGAGCCAGAAACACAGTAAGTTTTACCGAATTCTTGTAATTTTGACCATATTTTTTATTTCTCAATGTACTATTATTGTGGCTCAGTGTGTAGAAAGGGTTCATTGTGTTAATTAATTTAAAACGGCTTCTTGCCCATTAAGTGTTCTATTCAATAACTTGTATCATATCTGAGTTAAAAAAATCTTTCCTACATTTTAAGATTTTTATACATCATAATATTCTTGCTTTTTAATCTATTTTGACTCACAGCAATGAATTGTTTTCATAATATTTAACAATTGTATTGTTAAAACATTTTAACAGTCTTTTCTTTTCCAGCAACATGGAACCAACTACACTTTCGAAGAGAAATATTATTTAAATTTTTGTGATAAAAATGAATAAAACAATACATAAAAACTATGAAATAAGTCTATTTTGCAAAAAGAAAAAAATGTTTATCAAATTTAGATCGAAATGTAGAGAAAAATATAGGAGAGCAGGGTGCTTTAAACATATTTTTCGAGCTAGTTATTTTTTTTTCATATGACAGAACTATTATTTGGTTTCACTACAAAAAAATTTAAAATTCCAAACAAAATGTTAATTTTTTCAACATCATTTTACTTCTGAATTGGATTGAAATGGTCACTGTAGCAAGCAATAACACTGTAACTGTAATATCTCATAAGGGTAACATGGGAGCACACACGTTTGACATTTTCCAGAAACACTAAAATAATTGAACTTCTAAATATGTTTTTTAAAGTAACTAAAATAAATAAAACTGAAGAAATAATAAAACTTTTAAATACTAAATAAATGTGACCTAAACTAAATCTTTACAATTTTGTGGTGCTATCAATATTTTTCATTACTGAGACATGAGTTATGTACTTACACATTCGGAAAAAATTATAAAATGCACTTTTTAATTATATATTTTTCCTTTGGTACAAAGTTTTCTGAGTTTTTTAAAAATTTATTTTATTCTTCATTCACACGAGTTTCATTAAAAATTCTTAAAATGAGCATCATAAATTCAGGTAAAATTCAGGTAAAGCCAAAATATACATTAATTAAAGCATCTATTTGGTAATATTTCTGTTCACATGGTAATGGTTCAAATTCTGGGTTTGAAAATAATAGTTTTTATAATATCACACATTTAGTAGAAATATAGAACTGAAAAATAAATTTAACTGAAGAAATGTATTTTATGCCATGCTGTAAGATATCATCATAACTATACCAAATTTTTTCTTTTAAAATACATGGAGTTAAAACCATATTGTATTGCTATTTTTACCAAAAGTCCTTACCAAAGTGCTTCAGCAAAAATTACCGTGATTCCTGGTGTTTCCATAGAATCAGAAACACGATGATAAGTCTTTCCATATTCTGGTAGTTTTGACCACACTTTCTTTCAGGAAATATATGTACCGTAAACTCATTCAGGGTGTCGGTAGGAACATGTTACGGAACAAAAGAATATGATATACTGTAATTTTTACAGTAATAATTACTGTAAAATCACTGAATCACTCTAATATAAATAAATATTATTGTAAAAATTTCATTATAATATTTTACGGTAAAAATGAAATTTACGGTTAAATGGGTTTTACGGGTGATGTATCCGAAATGCCGGTAGTTTGTACAGTAATTTTATCTGGAATTTCTTACTGATTGTATTTTATTATCAAAATAAGAAATAAATGTTCGGTTAACTAAATGTAATACATGCTGCAAACAAGAAAAAAATATTTAAAAGCATCAGACAGCTATACAAATGTAAAAAAAAATAAAGATTATTTTAGTGATAGATGCTACTATAGTTGATAGGCAATTTCCTTGTAAGGACATCTATCATTCACATCTTTTCGGCATCTATCATCACTTACGTTAGTAAGTCATTTTAAAGATGGAATGCTTATATTAGTTCAAATATATACAGTTTTTGTTATGGGTTTTTATATTTATTGCTTAATCAAAAATATATTTATGGATGTATCGGAGGATTTATAAATCGATAAGTAAATGTTTGCATAAAGATAATAGATGCTGTATATTGATGGTAGATACAGATTAGAATATTTGATGAATTGGTGGTTGATATAGGTTAGTTGAATTAATTTGAAATAGGAAAAAAATAAACAAACTACAAGTTTGGAATTTTTCTTTTCTTTTCATAAATAAATAGAAAATTTGCTGAAATTCTTTTTATTACTCCAAAGAAGGCAATAATGTCGAAAGTTATTTGAACAAGAATTGATGCTGTAATAATGATATATCATTAATATATATGTAATATTTTAATGAAATACAATAAGCATATATATACGTAAGCGTGTACGTGTGTAGGCGGAGCCAGTAGAGAAACGTGCTTTATAAGTGTACGTAAGTTAAGACGCATTTCATTTGCTAGGACAACTTGGTGAATTTCTTGGTGTTATTTTGCATCAATAAGTTAAATTCAAATTGTAACAGTATAAATGAGTAACCACCAACGGTTAGATGATGAATGAGGGAGCGAAATGTGGAGAGACTAGATGTAGGCCAATATTAGATCCAGATTTGTAGAGAGTTTAATTTAGCACCCAGCTTCGTGTGTAACTTATGGACACAGTGCCAGGATCCATCAAGGTCGTCCAAGAGCCAAGACGACTATGATGGAGGCTTTGATTCTCCGTCATTAGCCGCCAATATTCGTATACTGGATTTTTACTTAGCCGTACAAAATACATTTTTGATTATGAAAATACTAAAAATGGATAATGTCCAGGAAACAGTATATAACTCGCTAAAATGAAAATTTACTTTATTAAGCATAATAGGTGATATAGAGAATGGCCATTTCTTCATCCAAAATAGAAATCCCTTAAAGGGATGAAATCAGAATACCCTCCTATTGAGAGATCATACAGCCAGAATATCATTTCTGACGGTTGGAAATTGAGACTGGGGAGGCCCAAATGGGCTCTCCCAGCCTCCACAATTTTGAAATGCCAAGTGAATATAATTATTCCCAAAGGACATAGAAAGTATGGGTAGGAGATCCAAAATTTGGTGATTTATCAAAATATACCATAGCCAAAACAAAGCCTACCAGCATATCAATATTGGGTTTGATAGAACACCTTGGCGATTACGAGTCGCCAACAAATTTATGGGAATTATTACAACCATGCAACTAAACATTTAGCAGTTGGAAATTTAGAATAAAAAGTTATAAATAGATTTTTGTTTTCGATTAGAGGCGACAGTGAATTAATAAGTCTGCATTAGTAATGAAATAAAAAGTATCCGCTGCATTGATGTATAAGAGAAGAATAAATATTTTCTTCTCATTTTAAAAGATTAAGTCTTGGATTTATTTTAAATGTAATTCTATTAATAAAAAAAAGCTTAAGTAATGAAAGATATTTTAAAGGGATAGAAACTAAATATGTAATGCCAATTGTGGCATCACAACGACCAGATCCATTTGTCCATTATAGTGAAGCGTAACAGAGAGGCTCTCGTGACTTGTATGCAGACAGACAAATGAACCCGTGTATCAAGGGAGAATAATTCCAAACGACTTCATAAGAGAGGGTTATTTGCAAGACCTGTAGATGTAAAATTAAATGTGAATGCTTAACTCACTAATATGGATGCCTTGAATAGTTCCATATTTGATATAGAAAATTCAGGAAATGACATAAGTTCTCAAATTTTAAATTTAAATTACGCTGAATATCAAGATGAAGTAGATAAAAAAGCTGAAATATATATGCTTAAACCAAACATTGGTGTTCATTTCACAGCTTGACTCAAACATTTTCAGAAATAAATTGCAGTTTGCTATATGAATTAAGAATGAAAACTTAAAAATTTTCTTAAATTCGTTAAGAGATCCACCTTACACTTATTCATTAACAACTGCTTAAATTTCAATTCTTTCTAAGAAATAGTTCAAAGTTTTCAAGAATATTTGTTTTCTACCTGCAGTTGACTTTTATGATTTTCAAAATTTTAAAATTTCTCCCGAAAAGGTAGAGATGTGATGAAAAATTAAATTTAAGTAATGAACGTTTTTTAAAAAGACTGAACATGTCATTATACATTTATAAATATATATAGAACAATCTGCTGGAGATTAAAAGAGTCTCTGACAAAGNTATATATAATACAAATCTAGGCTTTGCTTGATCATTCTGTAACATATTCTTAACAATATAGAAACTGTTTTTTTTTTCATGTTTTGTGTATTGTCTGAAAATTTTATGAGAGAGTAACAAAAAATAGTTTGGATACCCATTGCAATAATTTATAGAAAATATTCTACCTATTTGCTGAAAATCATTAATGGCCATTCCTTATTTATGTATATTCAGAAATTTTAAACATTTTAATTCAAACGAAATGAAAGCTTAGTTAGAATTAAAATAATTTTAATGATTAGTAATGAAGACGATCAATAAAATATATTTTCATTAAAATTAATTCAACTCTCTCATAAAAAATCGTTTCCTCTAGAGTTTGCTGCTTGAAATTCTTTACAATTCGAATCCCATTTGTTTCGAAATAATATTTTTTTTCAGATTTTGGCTCAATTTATTATTTTCCCTTAAAGAAACCTAAAGGAATCTCAATTTATTGAATTAGTAAAAACTTTTGAGATGAAAGAAAAACTATCTTTTCTTCCATTAATTAATAAAAGTTGAAAATACGAAAAGTAGATTTTCTGAGTGCATAAAATCAAATGAAATAACTTTTGAGTTCTTAGAAGGTAGCTAGTATTTCAAAACTAAAGAGTAACGAGTCTACTCGAATGTCAGAGAAAAGGCAGAAACAAGTTTCACAAGTGCCTTTGGCTCTTCAGATCTCTTCTGAAGTTGGCATCTTTGTACTTATCCTTTTTATTTCTTATCTCATGGTAGCTATTAAGGAAGATCCTTAAGAAAGCCAGCAAAGACTCTTTAAGATAGTGAACAAGACCTCTTCCCCGTCTCATGACTAGCATTCTAATATCGTATAGAAAAGGACTTCTTTTTTTTTATCTCAAAGATGTAGGTAATGATAGGTGCTTAATTGTTTCATTAAATTGAGATTTGTTAAAAATGAATATTGATCGGAGCCATTTGTAAATGATACAATTGTGATTCTAGATCAAATGCTGAAAATTGATACCTAAATATACTTTATTATTTTCTTTCTAGGAAATAATTAAGTATCCATTTTTAATTGTTTCATAAGTAGTATTTTTAAGCTTTAGAAATTAATATATTCGGTGTTTATTTGACGATAAATATCTAGCGATTGAATTTATAATTAAAAAATTTAATAACTGAATTCAGATTTATCAATTACATTAAATATAATACAAAAGGGTTATTCGAGGAGTATCGCTCGATAAGAGAAGAGATGTATATGCTACTTTCCATTTACACCAAGTTGTCTTTGCCATTAAGAAAAAGCAAACAATTTTTACTCTATAACTTCAAATTTATTAATTAAACTAGAATGACTTCCTTAAATTTACTCTTTTTATTTAATAGATGGTTAACAAAAGATTTACTAGCAAGCGAAATGCAAATGTAGAGCTCAGTCAATTACTTTAAATAAAAACAAAACTAAGTTAATTTATATTTAAAGACCTTGAATCAATAATTATATACTTTACTAATTTTGAAAAATGAATAGAAGAAGGAAAAAAATGATTGCAAAAAAATCAATAACAAAATTAATTCCTTACTGCGTTTTCCAAGTTTCCACAAATTGGATAATTTCGCTTTTTTATGACTGTCATTGAACAGCCGACCCAATAAAGGGTTTATGACTCCGTAGCCTTGTAACTTTGGTCGCAATCCGGAAGACAAGGGGACTTCTGGAAAGAAGAAGAGGAGACCTTCACTAAAGGACTTTTGTGCGAATTACTAAAAGACTTTTTGGGGGAATTAATCCGCATTTGCGTTATAAGGAGAGGAAAATCACGAAAACTTCCCATGGTTAGCCTGATGGTAAGGGGACTCTAACCCATGATCTGTCTAGTCTAAGGAGTTATATTTAAGGTTTCTTGCAAATTTATGTATTCCTTAAACCTATTCTTTATATCTCCTGATTTCTTTTCAAGATGAAAAACAAAAATTACTCTTTTATTTCAAAATCAAACAAATTATTACATAAATCATTAAATTCAGTATTACCAATGTGACAAATAATCGGATACGGATCTTCGCATATAAAAGGCAATACACTAATCACTATAATAGGAACACAATCTAGAACAATCCCAGGACTCCTAAATCAAAGCTTCTCATTCTACAATAACGAAATACACTCAACTATAACAATTAAGGACAATTTTTTTTAAGTAAGTAGAATTTTGAATAAATTAATACTCCTGAATAAATTAACTCCTTATTATTAGAAAATAAAATTGATAATCATGAATTGTACTCATGGTAGCAGAACCGAATAGAGAATGGAAAATTATTTAAATTTAAAAAATATCAGCTATATTAGTGGCTACGCAAAAAGAGCAGAACATATTTAGGGATGAACTATTTGTTGAACGATCGAAAAGGAAATAGAACGGAAATTCTAAGGTAAAGAAACGTGTAGAACGGGTGATGTAACTAATATAAAGTAATCTCCTTGCGTTTTATTAAAAAGAAATGAATTAAAATTTACAATTTGTCTGTAAGAACGTGGCCCAAGGCAGGAAAAAATATATAAAGTAGGCAGAAAGAAGTAGATGAAAATCCTTTAAAAAATCAGATGATTACACAAATGTATAGAATTATGGAAATTGTCTGGAATGAACATTCGGAAAAAATAGAACAAATGCCAAAATTTTAAAAAAATTTAATTTAAGGAAATTATGTTAAAAGAAAACTGATACTGTCACAGGAATCAATGCTAATTTTGATAAAAATAAATAAATAAAAGAAAAAACGACAGTCAGGAATTGAAGCATGTTCTACTGTATCAAAAAAAATGAGTAAATGCTCATTTAGATAGTAAAGTGCAAACTTCACTGATATTTTAGAATAACTCTACTTTTGTTGCAAAAAATTCCTATCTGCTTCATACGCAATTTTAAAATTCTAGGTTTGGCAACTCACCAACAGACGAGCGAGTTGTGTTAGTAACGATTGAGTTATAAATAATATTGATATAAATAATATTGAGTGATATAAATAATATTGACTAATCTGGATATGAAACAATAAATATTCATTCTGTATTTAAATTAATCACTTATTTCTCCAATTAATGTGCATCCTCAATATGAATCGACTTCCTTAGAATGAATTAAATTTTATTCCATCACAAAATACTGAAGCAACTACGGTTCATGATCGGCCATATATTAGAATAATGATCTGATATTGTAATATTGAAAACTACTTATAATTGACGTTCTCTGATTAAAATTATTCTGTAATCCTAGAAAAAGGCAGTAAAAATAAAAGTCCCTACAAATTGCTATTTTTTAAATTATTTTTATATTAATTGATTTTCATATTATTAGAATCCTTTTCATAATTGTAACAAAGTTTCCCTGTATCATGAAAAATACTATTAGCATATTAATATTTGTATTTTGCACCATAATGTTTAATTTAACATATATACAATTGTTATTGTAATATCACACTATTTTCTCTTTATGTAAAGAGCGAAAAATAAAAGCCAAACCACTCTAAATAAATTTTGATCTAATGATCTGATCTATACGTTCGAAATATCGAGAGAAGCCGCAATCTGGGAAATATGGTTTTAGTAGTTTGGTCAAGTGAACTGTCCAGAATTTGGACAGCTCAATCTTAATTTTACTTATTGCGGATTTCATCATATCTCAAAAACTTTCTAAGCAAATTGATAAAAAAATTGCACGCAATTTACAAATTTAGTAAATATTTAATATTTTTATTAATTTATTTATTAACAGTCGAAAACATTTTACCTTATTAGGTATGCAATTTTTACATAACTTCAAAAATTCAATTACATAACTTCAATTTTAAATGTCATGATCCAAAACTTAAGCAAAATTGGTTGAATAGTTCCTGAGAAATCAAATTTTGAAAAAGTCATATTTTTAAATTCGATTTTTCGGAAACAATTCGACCAATATCCCTCAAATCTTGTATTTTGCCATTTAAAATTACATTCCCTGAAACTATATAAAAATTCTAGTCCTCACAATTCAAAATTTTGACGACGGTTATTAAATAAAATGATAAAGAATAATAAATATTTACGAAAATTCATATTTAGTATTGAATTATCTGTGAATAAACAAGTTTTATAATTGTGTGGAAAAAGTTTTAATTCACTTATAAAGTTGGTGAGATATGATTAACACTAAGAGGTTCAAACTTTGGACCGCTCTCCTGACAAAAAATATTGGGACCATATTCTCCAGATTGCGACTTCCCCCTATTTCAGAAATCGGATTCCATCAAAAAAAAGGTGTATTTACTCAGAGAAAGTACATTTTCGTGTATGATTTTGTTATATCGTCTGCACTAATTATTTTGCAAATTTAAGGTCACCTTCTCGAACCATTAAATCAAAGTCCTAGAACGTTAACATCCGATCATTAGATCAAAAGTTACTTAGGGAGGACCATTTTTTTTTATTTTGCTCACTGTACACTCCCTTTTATAAAACAAAAACTATGAGGGTATACAAAGCTCAGTTGTGTGTCAATAACAATAAATAAACACATAAACTGCTTAATTCTAAATTTCTAAATTACATACAAACCATTTATCACTTATTTATGAATNCCTTGTTAAACTGTTCTACCGTAAATTGCTCGACTTCACGCACAGGTCATCGGACTACATATATATATAATAACTTTCTGTTAATATTCAAGTTTTCATAATTTTCAAAAATTAAACTGTTCAAGCATTGAAACAAAACCTACAACTTAAAGATAAATATTATTTATCTTTCTTTATATATACATATTGAATATCGCTTATGAAATTTGCATGATTTAAGCATTCTCTCCTTTTCCATAGAAAAATAATGTAAAATTTCCATTTCAATATTGACAGAATTCTTCCTGTAATAGCAAGTAAGGCTTAGAATGCTGAAGTTAAAGCTCAGGAGATATAAAAAGGAAAATATCCTCATGCATTATAAAGCAATGCTTTTCTTTTCCTAAAACAGTACTGATGCAACTTGTATTGATTTTGCCAACTATACCATGGACGATAATAGCCTTTACCTTGTGGCTGAGTTGCCTCGTCTTTGAAATTCTTTCTTGATACTTCTAAGCTCGATTAATCAGTGTAGTGTATCTGTTTCTTTTATGCTGTAACGAAGCTCTTATCCGTTTCCTCGCAAAGGAGAATTAAAGATTGTTCCATTTATTGCCTGTAATACAGAATTCGTGTACCATTTATGTGGTTTTTGCTTTCGTGGGGAAAGAGTTGTGTTTATCTGTGAAGTGGTAACAGGTAGTAGCACTTTATTAAATGGAATAGTTTCAAACGTTGCTGCAGTAATGCTGTTAGTTTTGTAGTCACGGTATTTTACAAGTAAGTAGAGTGATATTATACCAAGTGCGATGATGTTTGTCAACTTTTATTTTGGAAGTAATGTAATTAATACCATGGACGATATTGGTCTTTACTTTTTGGTTCAATAACCTTTCCTTTGAAATTCTTTCTTCATACTTCTACGCTCAATTAAACAGTGTAGTGTATTTGTTTATGCTATAATGAAACTCTTTTATGCTATAATGAAGCTCTCATCTGTTTCCTAGCAAATGAAACTTATGGATTGTTCCATTTATTGCCAATAATACAGAATTCTTTTACCATTTATGTGTTTCTTGCTTTCGTGGTGAAAGAGTTGGGTTTATCTGCAAAAAGGTAATAGGTAAGAGCAATTTAATAAAAGAGCCTACCAGACTGTGTTGGGGTCAAGGAACTGACCTTGCACCAGAAAGGTTCTGGATTCAAATCCCGGGCAAGGCATGGTTGCTCGTTTATTCTCTGTACTATCTATCCTTACTGCGGGAGCAACGTTGGCCCAGCTAATATGGTGCCCCTGAAAGTGTGGCTAACAAATCTGCCCAGTAAATACCTGAACTGACGAAATGTTTACACATGTAGGCATTGGAAATAAAAAATTAAAAAAAACTTTATTAAATGAGATAGTTTCGTCCGTTGTTACAGTAATGCTGTTAGTTTTGTACTCACAGTATTTCACTAGCTAGTATAGCGATATTGTACCAAATGGGAAATATTTAGCAACAGTTGTTATGGCATGTAATGTAATTAATACCATGGATGATATTGGTATTTACTTTTTGGCTAAATATCCTCACTTTCTAAATTTTTTCCTGATACTTCGATTAATCAGTATTGTGTATCTTTTTTCATACTGTAATGAAACTCTTATCCATTTTCCCTTCAAAAAGAATTAGAAATAAAGAAATTCACTTGAGAAATAAGAAACATTTTTCTACTTATTGCGAAAAGTGCTGAATTCGTGTACCATTTATATGGATTTCTACTTTGTATGAGAAGGTTGTCTTAATCTGAGAAGTGGTAACATGTTGGAACACTTTATTTAAGGAATTTGTTTCATGCGTTTTTACGGTTGCTCGTGTTGTAGTCACAGTATTTATAAAGAAAATGGAGTGATGTGTGTGAGAAAGTTATTATTTACGTCAGTTATGAAAAGCAAAGAAACTCATACCACGGACGATAACAGTCTACCGAGTGAAGTAGCTTCGCTTTTAAGATTCTTTTATGATATCTCTAAGATCGCTTAATCAGCGTTTCACCTTACATACTCTTATTTTCCAAAGATGTATTCTCTGATTACAAGCATGACTCCAGCCCAGCCTTAATCCCCGGGTAAATTGAAGATATTTTTGCAAATCTTGTTATCAAGACTTTTGGAGGACTCTAATCTTTGAACTAGTACTGCATACATAGACACGACAACAACAACATTGAAGATATTTGAATTCACCATTAAAATGAATCCTAATTTTATGTACAGATTTATGCTTTTTGATCACAGCAGATGGCGAATTATATATATATCTATCTATATATATATATCTATCTATCTATCTATATATATATATATATATATATACATATATATCAAAAATATTCTATTTTTCCCGTTGTTATGACCTAATAAAAAGGAATATGTATAAAAAACAATCATTGTATATCTTACTCCACTTTCATATCATATAATCTAATTTCTTGACTTAACACATCTGGTACTGAAAGAGAAAATACTAAAACATTGATCTTTCAAAGTGTAAATGAATGTTTCTATGCAAATGATTCTAGGGGTGAATCGCTTTATTTGAAACTGGCAATAGAATTGAGACCTTTCAAAACGATTAATTATGGAATATTTGAAACCCCTTTGGAAATCGTCGTATAGAAACGGATTATCGGGATATATTTCAATAAGTTTCAGTCAACTCAGACACAAATTTGTCTTCAAAGATTCATTATTGTAAGGAAAAATCGCCTTTTAGTAATAGTTATTATTTTATTGGAAAAACATATTCCAATTGATGGAATTGTTATGTAGCAAAATGCATAGTATTAATTTATGCATTGATATTTCGCATAATTTTAACTTTTAAGTAATTTACTGTTGATGGCAAAAACTATATAATTTTTTTTTCTTTTTAATTTGACTGAAATGTGTCCCACAGTGGAGCCACGGTTCACGGATCGTTACAGGCACGTACAGGCAGCCTGCGTAAGGACTGAGAATGCTCGGTATTGGTCCTTGTTAAACTGTTCTACCGTAAATTGCTCGACTTCACGCACAGGTCATCGGACTACCAAAGCAGGGGAAACATCCCCTCTGCAGTGGATCAAAACTCCGATATTATGTCTTTGGATCGTCCTCAGGGATTTTTCTCAGACCATCGAAAATAGTGTAGCTCTAGTGCGACGTAAATAAAGTTCCTACCTACTTACCTATTCTGAAAAGTATTTTGATTTTGCATTATAACCGTCATTGAACAGCAGACCCAATTTTCAGGTTTATAACTATTAATAACAAGCTTTAGCCCGTCCCACCCACGTAAGGGGGCATCTGGGGGCACTCCGAAAGTTCGAAGTGAGCGTAACAGTTCAATTACATGAGCAAACATATTCAAAATTTTCAAATTAGAGTTTTAACAAATAGGTGGAATATTAAATATGAAATCCAGAAAACGGTGCTACTTAGAAATAAACTAAGGAAACAAACATTACAAAGAAAATAAACAGTAACAATCAGAAGAGATATTGATGTCGCATCTTCAGTAGGGGTGCAAAGTTAATAAAAGGAAACAATTTCACATGGAAAATAAAGGATGTTTGTAACTCAGAATATAATTATGGCTGGCACAACAGTACTAAAGTTATCAAATTCCAGTAATTATTATTATTTTTTTTTTTTAAACAGAAAGGACATATATATACCATATATAAAAACTCTAGGAACACAAGTGATTAAAATTTTCAAAATGAGGAATCACATAAGGGCAGAGATTGACAAAGCATGAGACTAAAGCTCCAAAAAAAAAACATTTTAAGAGAAAATTCAAGTAATAATCAAACCATAACAGGAAAGTTAATAAGCCGTGATTTAGGTGTATTTTTCCTAACAAGAGGCAGCAAAAGGCCATCAGGATTCAGGGAGGTGCCTTGTTACTAAACAATTTTCTTATTATTTCCTCAATTCCCTTTTTTATTTTAGGGTTTGACCAATGCTGCTTTATAAACTCGTAGGTGGTTTTTGAATGAAAAAATTTCTCTCTAATGTGCTTAAAATTTGTACTCTGGATTAAAATATGTTCCCAATCCTCAACAAGCTGACAGGTACTGCACAGCTGAGCTCCCCCAAAAAACCTGACTTGATGTTGTCCATGACAGCCGTGAATAGTTAGGAACTGATTTAAGAAGAAATTCCCCATGATTTTCCTCGTTTGAACTTTCGGGAGGAGCTCGAATGTGTGCCTTCCCTTTCCTTTGTAAAGCTGTCACTCCATCTCTCCTGCCATTCAATCAATTTTTCGCGTTCCAAAGTTTTTCTTGCAGTCCGCCTGCTAGGATCTTCAAACAGGTCGACCGTTGATCTCTCACGGGCTAATTTGCTAACCTATCAGCTTCTTCGTTGCCCATATGGCCTGCATGTGCTTTTATCCAATGTAAAACGATATTGTTTGTGAATTCTTGTTTAATTAAGTGGACTAAATACTCTTTAGAGTTGCTGTTTTCCAAAGCTTGCTGGCTAGACAGGGAATCCGTATAAATTGAGATATTGTCGGTAATTCTTTGTCCTTTAATCCAACGAATCGACTGGAGAATGGCCCATAATTCAGCCTTAGACACGGAAGCGTGATCAGAGATGCGAAAGGTTTTTCTTTCAACAGGTTCTTCCTCCAGATAGGCCACGAAAGCGCATCCTGTCTTAAATTTATTGTTAACTAAAATTTTCGATCCATCTGTGAATAATTTTAGTCCTTTATAAGTAGGTAAATGCAGTTGATATTTAAGTAAAATTTCTTCAGCCGGATGATAAATATAAGGTGTAGGTATTGGTTTATAGATTATATGTTCTTCTTCATGTTGAAAAACATTATTAAGTTGAGCTTCTACGTTTACTGCCATATTTAGAGGAATTGTTCCAGCAAGTACTTGGAGAGAGTCAGTAGATGCAGTCTTGTATGCCTTAGTGATAGATAGTAAAGAAGTTCTCTCCATTTTTTTCAATCTATTAATGATTCTTACCTGTTGGGAAAACCAAATTTCTGCACCATATAAGATAAGTTTCTGAGTGCTGTTTAGGTAGATGAATTTCCGAACATCAGGGCCAATCCCCCAGTCAACCCCAGGGATTCTATTTTGTTTAGCTTGAAATTTAGTAACTTTGCTATAGATAAAGTCAAGGTGAGGCAACCAGGAAAGCTGATAAAGCAATCTAAATCCCAAATAATCCATGGTTTCCCTCGTTGCAATGTTAGCCCCACAGAGTTTTATAGTTGGTAGTCTTGAGACCCGATTGGCTTTGGGAAATACAATCGCGTCAGTTTTCTTGGTACTGAATTGAAGATTGTGAGACGTAGCCCAATTTTCAAATTTCGTCAAAATCATAGTGGCTTGGGGTCCAAGTCTATCAAGAAATGTTCCGTTGAGAAGTAAAAGGAAGTCATCAGCGTATGCGATTATTTGCTCATTAGATTCCCTTTTCATATTTAAAAGAGTGTTCGCTATAAGTAGCCATAAGATCGGTCCCAGACTTGAACCCTGTAGAACTCCTCTTGCTAGAGGCCTCTCCAACTTCTCATTTTGGATATCAAACAGGATCCTTCTGTTGTCCAAAAAACTTGAAATCAACTTAACCAAGTCATAGGAGCAGTTGCAGGAATTCAATTCTTCTATAATTTTGTTCCATAGGACGCTATCAAAGGCACCTCTGATGTCAAGGGAAATACCCAGTGCGTGATGTTCATTATCCTTTATTTTCTTAGTTTTCTCAAGTAAGGACTTCATAGCTGTGGTAGTCGATCTACCTCTCCGAAAACCGTGTTGATCTGTATGTAGAATGTTATTAGATTCAAGGTGAAAGACTAATCGATTTGTTATTAATTTATCCAACACTTTCCCCCAAATCGGAGGAAGAGAAATGGGACGATAGTTTTCAGGTTGGTGTAAATCCTTTCCAGGATTAGGGAGAAGAACTAATTTAGCTTTTTTCCATAATGTAGGGAAATAATTTAGCGACACTTGTTAAGGATTTCAATGAACCATTTTGGTTCCAAGTAGAATATGGATTTAATAACTTCAGGGGGGATGTTATCGGAACCTGCAGCTTTATTGTTCTTTATACTATTAACAACAACTGTAATTTCATTCTTAGTAAATAGTTGATCTTTGTTACAACTTTCAGGTTCCAGCAAAGGGGAGGGGTGTTGGTCCAATGGGAAATGATATTCCAGGATAGCTTCAACTGTGGTTTTTTTAGTGGTAGTGATAGTTCCATCTGATTTGTGTATCTGTTTAAAGTCATGATGGCTATTAAACTCGTCTCTGGCTATCAAATAGCCAGGACCAAAGCACTCTTGGGTTGTAATATTTGTAAGATAATTCTTTAGTCTTTCCTTTTTCGTTTTTTTAATGTTTCTTTTATAAAAAGCTTTTTCTTTTTTGCATTCAATTTGTTTTTTAATTCTAAGTTGAAGATCCTTTTCAGCTTGAAAAAGTCTTCTTCTTGCTTTCAGCTTATTTCTTTGTATGGAGAGGTCAAACCGACCACCATTTAAGGCTATTTTTATGGCTCTTACAGATTTTCTTTTTTGAGCTATGACAAATATTGGTAATCTTCTGAGTTACATCTTCAAGAAAATCGTTCAATTGAGATGTAGTGGTTATCTGTGCTAGAGTGTCTTTCGTCTCCATCACAAGTCTCTTAAAGGATGATGAGAATGTAAAGAGATCCAAGTCATGATAGTTTATGTGTTTCCAAGCAAGAGAGGGTGTTTTTTCCAAAGCTATTGACATAATTATGAGCCTATGGTCACTCATTGTTTCCTTGTCAGATACCTGCCAATCTGTTACCTCGACGTCACCACGGGTAAGTGTGACGTCAATCCAGCTTCGGCCAGTGATTGAGTCAAAGGTTGGAGGAGAGTTAGAATCATGATGTTACTATTAATGTTCATAACTATTAATGTTTTATAACTATTAATATTGTTTATAACTATTAATAATGTTTATAAATATCATGTTTATAACTATTAATGTTCAACTCCGTAGCCTTGTCATTTTGAACCCAATCCAGAAGACAAGGGAACTCCTGGATCAAGTAGTGGGAGAAATTCACCTTTGTGGAGGATTTTTTGATAGACCTAACCCGCATTTGCGTTACATGGAAAGGAAGATCATGAGAACATCCCACAGTTAGCCTAATGGCAAGGGGATTGATCCGTCAACCACTGAGGATATGAGCACTGTGGTCAGTGCAAGTCGGACGCAGAATTCGATGGGATTCGAACCCGCTTCACCTCATTGGAAGGCCCCTGAGAAATGTGGCTGAAAATTATGAATTATTTGATTAATTTAATGGGTAGCCTTATCTTCCGAAAAATATGTATATTCTAAAGAGCCCATTGTGCAGCTCTAGTGCGACCTAAATAAAAGTACCATACCATATCTTCAAAATTTTTGACTATTTCCAACAGCTTAGTTTTTGTAAACGTTAAAATTTCACAAATGGCATCGGCCATCATTGGTTTTCAAATATTTATAAAAAATATCAACAAAAAAACATGAAAATATCATCTAACGTCAAAATTCTTTTTTTACTTTTCTAAATCTAAATTTTAATTTACTCAAAAAATCTATACAGTTTTTACCCAAATTTTGTTAATAGAAATAGAAAAATTATTTTAAAAATACATTTTTCTTCGATCTTAAATATCTTATCGTATTTTTTAACCATAAATATCCTTAAGATTTCTAAAAATTTAGAAATGGGTTTTCAATTTATGAAAATAGGCATTTTTCTTGAGAAGCTTTCTTATTTTTAAGAAAATACTGTCCCTGGCGAAATTATTAGACGCACTATAAGATTCTTAATGTGAAATCTTAATTATCAAATGATACTACACAGCATTATTGTTTTTAAGCGAATGAAACCGGTTTACACTTGTTTATGTTCGAGTATCAATTGGTTAACATTGCAGTGCAATACGTTAAAAATAAATAAAAGTATGTAAAAAATTTCCTGAATAAAAACACATTACATGTTTGTTTGAATAGAAAAGTATTGCATATAACCTCGTGTAAAACATGTAATTATTTAGGCACTCCGGTGAGTCTAATAATATGGTTTAATTATTATAATATAGTAATGTAATACCTGATATAACAAACATTCTATATTTATGTAATATATCGTCTAATTTAACCAATTGATACTCGAGCGAAAACAAGTCGCGTAAAAACAATAAAACTGTCACCTGATAATTAAGATTATACATAGAAGTGCGTCTAATAATTTGATCAGGGACTGTATGTTGGTACGATAATATTTAAACTGATGATAAAGCAAACTTTTTTGCTTAAGAGTGCATGAATTTTGTGCTACTCAAATGACTTTTAAAGTATTATCAAAAAATATCGAAACTTACCACTAGTAAATCTTTTCCAGTGATTTATTTTTGTTCAATATTATTTGATAGTTGGAAAAACATTAAGTCATTTACAAGTCAGTCACGTAAGATGAAAGGGTATCTTTCGATGCAAGTTTCATCCACATATATAAATAAAAATAAATGATTTATTGAATTTCTTTTAACATTTATTTTCTGTATCTCTTTCATCGTGTCGTGTAATACACTCTTTTTATTCAAAACATAAAGTAATATTTAAATGTTATAGATGATATTTCAAATTGAAAAAATTATCTACTACGGTTTGAAGTTTAAAGTTAAAAATAGTTTTGAATGTAGAAATTCTATCTTTGTAGTATGAGTTTATGTTATCACAGACTACAGTTGCTGATTAATATGTTTCTAGTACGGATTTGGTAAAAAGTGCATATGTCAGGTGGTTTTTCTTAGCAATGTGGGGTGAGCGACAGTGTCAACCTGCATCCATGAAAAGATACCCCACCATAGAATCAAGTTAACATGTCTTATATACTAGTGAATTGGAATTATATTTTTGTAGTGGTACTCCCCCACCAGAATTATATCTGTGATAGAATTCGATGAACCACTAAGTGATTCATTTTTCGCATGTGAGTAGCCGGGAGAGCTGTATTAAGATCACTGTACTTTTTGAGAGTTGTATTCAGCTCACGGTCTTGTTCGGTCCTGTGTTACCTTTAACAGTCAAGTGTATACGTTGTGTGTGATCGAGACTGAGAAGCAGCAGTGTGAAGAGGAGATAATGTCGCAGTCACAAGTCAACAGTTCAATGTGAACCATCCATCGAAGTAGGCGTGTGCAGATCGAAGTGGGCGTTAATGCCTCGATAGGGTTCATATTGAAGTTTCTGTCAAGGTAGGCATATTCACATCACATCCGAAGGTCACCAATGTGGAGATAGTAACATCGACCATGTTAACCTTCTAGAATCGAGTTGTCTTATATAAGAGGGAATTGGAATTAAAGTTTTGTAATGGTAGAAACACTACAACATTTTTCTAATTTCGCGGTAGGGTTAGCTATGAAGAGTATTTGAAATGATGATCATAAAAACGTCCATGACCTCAATTCCGAAAAAAAAATTGAAAAGGTGAACTCAGCAGGGATATATATATATACTCAAAGACTTAATCTGTGGTAGAATTAAAGGCAGTCAACATTTAAACCTGGTGCTACTCTCCTCCAGGGATTGGTTATTGTTGTGCATCATCGCCTTTTTCTAGTCGTACATAAAAATGGTCAGTATTTTAGCTGTAATTAGAAGTGACTTTAATTCTGCTAGACATTTTTTCCCATTTTTAATTTAATTGATATATTTTCCAACCCAGATGAAGCTGAACGTGAGTTACTCCTTACAAATATATATCTGTATATACATTTATATCTATTGCTTGAAACAGACAGAATATTTATACAAATTAATTGCCTACACAGGAAGCATATTTAAATTTCATAATTACATAAATGAAAGTCTAGTCTATTAGTTACTCGTTTATAGCAAAATCTTCCTCTCAGTGATATGGTTGCTAAAAAAAGGTTTGGTTAATATACGAAGTTCCATTTCATTCCATTGATTTTGAGATTCAAATAATAATATTTATAAAATAATGATAATATGATTATATAAATATCTCCAACTAACATCCCAAATATATATATATATATATATATATTTTTTTTTACGTGACGATTAAAACAAGATAAAACCGTCTATTATCAAAAACGTTCCAACCCTGCCGAATTATATTTTTTTAAAGTGCTTAAAAATATTTTTGAGTGCTTAAAAGGTACTTATTTTTTGTTGAATAAGTTGTCTATGCACCCTGTTTTAACACCAAATTTGGATAGTTATTACACCGCAGTTTTTACAGTGTAGTTTAACTGTTGATTGTTGTTGTTCATTTACGTCGCACTAGAGCTGCACAATGGGCTATTGGCGACGGTCTGGGCAACATCCCTGAGGATGATCCGAAGACATGCCATCACAATTTTGATCCTCTGCAGAGGGGATGGCACCCACGCTTCAGTAGCCCGACGACCTGCACGCGAAGTCGAGCACTTTATAGTCGAGCAGTTTAACGAGGACCCATACCGCACACCCTCGGTCCCTACGCACACTAATCCAAGTGGTCACTCACCCGCACACTGACCGCAGCCAGTGATGCTTGACTTCGGTGATCTGATGGGAACCGTGTCTTAACGATCAGTCCACTGCGGGAC